>NC_057811.1:440726518-440847928 GCF_018294505.1 Triticum aestivum | reverse complement strand
TTTAGGGTTCAGGGTGGGGGCGGTGGTCGCCGGCGGTGGTGGGGCGGTGGCGTGGGGATCGCCGGAGAAAAAGCTCGGCACGGGGGGGCCTAGAGGGATGGCCGGGGCGGCAGCGGACCAGCAGTAGGGAGTGTTTTTGGGGCGGGCGGGCGGCGCACCGCCGGCTGCGGGCGGCGGGGGGCGCCTGTTTGGCCGGTGGTGGCTGGCGGCTCAGGGGGGTGGATGTTGAAGATGAATTGCAGGCCCTTGATTTCGTATCCAACGGCTACAAAATTGACTGACCAGAGATGAAAAAGTCAGTCAAGTGACGTGTAGCCTCACCTCTAGTGCGTTCAGTTTCGACAGTAAAATTCAGTTTCGACAGCAAAATTCAGTTTCGACAGTTAAGTTCAGTTTCGACAGTTAAATTCAGTTTCCACAGTTAAGTTCAGAGATGAGCGGCTGATGTATTTTACATCTAGCACTTTGTGGTTATGTATTTTACGTCATCTATTGGAGATGCTATTAGAATTCCACTTAGATTAATGTTGTCTCTCTTGTCCTGCTTCAGCCTCGGTGTCGTACAACTGACCGGAGCTGCTCCAACAATGAAACCCTCCATCACAGCGGAGCAGTACCTCGGGCTCCATCTCCAGACGCCTAAGATCTTCTTCCCCTCCTCCGACAGCCAAGTCAGCCGGAGCATCCTCACCGGCCAACCCAATAATGCTGAGATCGACATGGCTTCGCCAAAGGGGTTGTACACTTTTTGCATCTCTTTTTTGCTCTACATGTTATATATATTGTCCACTGAGCACACGGAGTAACGGGAAATACGATTATTTTATCCTACTATATGACAAGTAGTGAGGTACCAGACAACTTAGCTATCCGTGATGGACTCTCTTGAACGCCATCATTATTTATCTCTGCGCGTTTGAGCTGTGCATTTGTCGATGGCCCTGGGAGCTGAGCTAGTAGGGCAGTGGCCTGGGTCCAAAGTAATAGAAGCAGCACAAAAACATTTTTTAGTGTAGGCTTTTCCTTGCTCAAGCCTGCCTACTAGAATCGCCAGTGCTTGAAAGGAAAAGTGAATGAAAAACATAGGAATTGGAAAGTTTCCTTGGTACTACTTTTCATGAATTTGGTGCAAAGGAATGGAGCAAAGGAAAACTGTAGGATTTGTTCCTTTAGTGTCTCCTTGAAAGAAAAACCGTAGGAATTTTAATTTCCACTTGTGCTCCTTTTCAAATTCCTATTCATGAAGCACAAGACTAAGAGATAGTAGCATAATAGCATTATAACTGTACATTTTCTTGTGGTTTGACTTAATCTCACCATGCTTCTTTGCATCCTGTGATCTTCCAATTCTTGTGAACTAAACACCCAGATTGGCAGAAATCCTGTGTTTTTAAATTCTCTGTTTTGCACGTGCATTCCTATCCTATTCCTGTCTATTTCCTATCCCTGCATTGTTAGAACCCTCAAATTCAAACAAGCCCTTACACAATTACTTCTGTTATAGATATGTGTCAAAGAAAACCTTGTGTGGTTTGTCCTGCTCCTGCGGTGCTGTGTTCCACCCCAGCTCAGCTGCTCCAATGATGGAAGGGTTCACCATAGCAGGGATCCGCTCTCCAGACTGTCTTTCGCCGCCTCAGATCTTCTTCCCCGCCGCCGACAGCCACGACAACTGCATTACCATCATGAACTGAGCAGATGACCTTGAGGACTACACGGGTCCGCAAGAGAGGTCACACTCTTTCGTGTCTGCTTACGTTATGCATCGCTTAATATGATGACATGCTCTTTATCGTCGTGTTCACCTATTAGACTCCGAGTCAGGTCCAAACTTATGCTGAAAATTGAGTTTTTAAATGGTTGTGGGGTACATATTGGGATAGCAATCAGTACTATTTGTCTACTATCTGGTTAATCTCGGGTGTCTACTATGAATTTCATGTTGGGTGCAAACAAACATTAAAGGAGCCATTATCTGTATTTTTTAACTAAAGCTATTATCTGCCTACTATCATTGGTTTTGGGTCTATCCACAGTTTGTTACCATCACTCTGGATTTGTGCATGCACTCCTTACATAATCTCACTATGTTTTATTCCTATGCATGTCAGTTATTGTACACAATGGAACTGAAAATGTAGAGCAAAAGAGACGAGCCTTGCGTGGCAATAAAATTTCATGCAGACGTCGCTCCATGGTGGATAACTGTTCTAAGGGGGATTGAGAAGCAGAAGACCACTCCTATTTACCCCATGAGGTCTTCGCTCTAACTTGGCATGCTGATGTTGGTAATATCATGCATATGGTGCCTTGCATTGTTTACTGTATACATCAAAGATGTCATCTGCTTAGTTTAGACATGTGTTGTGTCAATGCCATCTGTTTAGTTTCTTTACCGTATATGTGAATCATGCAATGCCATCTTGTTTAGCCAGGCATCATATATGTGAATTTCGCAATGCCACCCTGGTTAGCTAGTCATCTTATATGTGAATTATATCATGACATCATTTTTATTACGTGTTAAATTTGTCAACAATTTTAGTACATTCAATTACTCTTCCTGTGCATCAGCCATTCGGCACGGTCATGGAAAAATCTGGAGTGGAAACAAGGTGTTCAGAGCAGACAATGCTATCTGACGAAGCGCATGTCTTGCTGGTTACAGATAGCTCCTCAGAGGAGGATTCAGAGACAGATGACCAGTCCTACTCCCCCCCTAGGTGCATGCTCTAACTTGGCAGGGTTATGTTGCTCATATCGTGTGTATGGTATCTTGCATTGCTATGTCATTTGCTTAGTTTAGACATGCTTTCTGTGAATGCCACCTGTTTAGTGTCTAATTACCATATATGTGAATTATGCAATGCCATCTTGTTGCAAGACATTATATATGTGAATTATGCAATGCTATCTTGTTGCAAGGCATTATATATGTGAATTATGCAATGCCATGTTGTTTAGCCAAGCATCATATATGTGAATTATATCATGCCGTCCTTTTTTGTATTTCTCATTGCTTTTGTCGACAATGTTCGTATATTCAACTGCTCTTCCTGTGCATCAGCCATTTGAATTGGTGATGGAGAAATCTGGAGTGAAAACAAGGTCTTGAGAGCAGACAATGCTACCTGCTGAAGCAGATATCTTGCTAGTTATAGATAGCTCTTCAGAGGAGGATTCAGAGGCAGATGACCAGTCCTATTATCACCCTGAGGTGTATGCTCAAACTTGGCAGGGTTATATTACTCATATCATGCATATGTTGTATTGCAATGCTTAGTTTTTACATCATATACACGATATTGAATGCCATCTCCTTAGTTGACACATCATATATGCGATTGCCCTCTGCTCACTTCCTTAGTATATAAATCATATATTTGAATTATATCATGCCATGTTGTTTACATAGACAGCATGTATCTGAATTATGGCATGCCAACCCATTTTCTAAAGACATAATATAGTTATATCATCTCATCCTTTTTACATAGTCATCATATTTTGAATTATGTCATTCTATCCGTGAATTATATCATGCCATCATTTTCCATCGACGGCATGTTTGTGATTTATGGCATGCCCACCACTTTAATAGACACATCGTATAGTTATATCATGTCATCTTGTTTACATAGTCATCATATTTTGAAGTATGTCATTCTATCCTGTTTAGTTAGCCATCATACATGTGAAATTGTGTCATGCTATCCTGTTTAATTAGCCATCATATATGTGAAATTATGTCCTGCTATTCTGTTTGGTTAGACAACATAAATGTGAATTATTTCATGCCCTGTTTTCTTCCCTACTATCCATTGCACCTATCTATCTTACAATGTCTGTACATTCAATTACTTTTCTTGTTTATCAGCCATTTCAATTGGAGGGGGTGATGGCAGTATCTGTGGGAGTAAAAACACGGTCTTCAGAAAAGATCGTGCTACCTGTCGATGGACATAGAACCACGGTTGTACTTGCCCAAGAACCAGCCCCACCACACATAACCCAGACTCACGCAGATTGTACCTCTACCCATTTGGACAGAGAACCAGCTACACCCCTTCTAACCCCAACCCCAGCAGATAGTAACCCAGTTCCCGTTGACACAGCACCGTCTCCACCACAGAGCACCCAAACACGAGCAGTTAGTAAGGCAACTGCAGTGCCCAAAGCACGAGGACCACCACTCTGAACCCCAAGTCAACGCTTAAAGCAGAAGAAGAATTGTTCTCAGGTCAGGTTCCGTAGCTATGGTTCATACTACTTTGCTCTTGCATCACTGTATTTACTCATACCAACTAATTTCAAATTTGAAGGATGCAATTGAAACTCCAATGGCGCAACAGGTATGTTTTAAACCTGTTTCTTTAACGTGTTTGCTGTTGTAACTTGCTCTATGTTGATTTCAGTTTCAATTGAATAAACAGTTATGTCCTCATGCCATGCACATTACAAGTGTTGTTATTGCTGTGTAGTTTCCCACACTTATATTCTATCTATGCTGCTTTGTCTTAAATAGATATGATTCGAATTGTATCTATCTTGATTTGGCAACATAAACTAGAATGATATAGACCATACAGTGACCATACTACATAGATATATGTTTGTTTCATGCTGTTATCCTGTCCACCTTACTACTGAACTGGTTTACCAAAATGAGTTTCATATACTACATTGTAAACCTGTGATATGTTTGTTTGTTTCTCTTTTAGAACGCGGATAAAATATTGGAGAAGAGTACCCCGTTATGCAATGGTAAAGGAAGTAATGCAGATAAGGTTCAAGATAGTGAGACATCCATGTTCGTCTCCAAGAAAGCTGATAAAAACTATATTGAAGACACTGAGACAACCCAAAGTCCTGTCTTGATGTAGTGTTTGAGTTACTGGCTACTACTGCTGGCACCAGCTCTTCGAACTTGCTGCCTGAATCAGTTCGGCTTCTTGAGTCTCAACTTCAAGTTGAAAGACATCGATCAGATGTTATGCAACAGGAAGCCGAAGGACTGAGGAAGTCCCTGCAGAATTCAGATGCATACTTTCTGGTGCAACAGCAAGTGCTATAGGATTTAAGCGCCAAACAAGAGAAAGTTAATAAGCTTGCTAAGCATCTTTCCAGCATTATGGGTACCCAGGATATTGCTTCTTGAGCTCTTCTGAAGTGGTTTCAGTTCTGGACTTGTTTTGCTGTGGCGTTTATATGCTGCTTTGTTCCCCATATTTGCACTGGTGGCGAACTTTGATGCCCGGTGGATGTAATATGTGTAATAGCCGTGATAGCCTAGCGTAAGTTTCTTGCTAATTTATTTCCTTATTGTCTTGTTTATTTGTTTTCTTGTAGTCAGTGCAGTTCTTTTTCACGGTTTGCTAGTGGCTGCAATAACCTATTTTTTAAAACTAGGCCACAATAACCATGGGCTACATATTTACTGTAGTTAACATGGGCCTCCTATAGGCCGTAGAAACAATGGGCCTTCTACGGGGTGTAGAAACAATGGGCCTTATACGGGCCGTAGACACAATGGGCCTTCTACGGGCCGTATCATCAATGGGCCTTCTACGGGCCGTATGATCGGTTGGCCAAACATGGGCCAATAACAGACCACATTATGGTCGTAAATGGGCTAGAGTTGAAATCGTCCGTTCATGGGCCGACCATAACGGGCCGTCGTTAATCGGCCGTATTTGATGACACTATGAAAACGGACCAACGTATTAACGGGCCACAAATGGGCCGATTGTAACCACGGGCTAAATTTGGCCCACAAGTAGAAAATGACAGTAACGGGCCGTAAGTAAACGAATGCTAGAAACGAGCCCAAGAATAAATGGGCCCTGAGAAGGCCGAAAGATAACATGGGCTGGAAACGGCCCAACGGAATAATGGGTCGTTAGTGGGTCTAAAGTGATACACTGTTCATTACGGGCTAGTTTCACCACGTGCCGTTAATGGGTATAAAGTGATACACTGTTCATTATGGGCCAGTTTTACCACGGGTCGTTAATGGGCCGAGAGTTACAAAGGGCCTCATATGGGCCGAAAGACGTCATGAGAACATACATGGGCCAGAAGTTAAAACGGGCTAGAATTATATTGGACGGCCTAGATGACGCTACTGGGCCTAATTCGGATAGGCCGTAAACGGGCCCTGGGTTAGCGGGCTGTAAATGGGCTATATGCGAACAGGCCGTTCACAGGCTTGCCGTGGGCCGGCCTGCCACCTTTTGACCAAGTCAAATGGACCGGCCTTTTCACAGGAATGGGCCTCTGTTGGGCCGTGCCACGTGTCGACATATCATAGGCGCTTTGGGTCCAATGAGTGGATGACATCTGTCCCAATGTTGAGCCGACACGTGTTTCCTCCAACCAATGATGATTTTACACGTGGAAAATCCCCATTGGTCGGGGCTGTTAATGGGTTATCGGATCCAAAACCGGACCCGATAGCTTAACGGCGTTCCATTACAGTGGATGCCACGTGTCGGTCACCCTTGACGAAAGCACTTCTGTGACGCGCGATTTATCGTCATGGAAGTGGACACTTCCGTGATGATAAATTTGGTAATGTCATGGAACACTTCTACGACAGCACAGGTATGACTATCTTGATTCTGTCATAAAATTGTCATGGATGTACATGCATGACAGAAAACGTGACCTGCTGTGACAAACACGTATCATCATGGAAGTGTATTTTTTTGTAGTGGCGACGAGCGCTGCCTCGAGGTGCACATTCGTCGTCGCGACCTCCGGCACCTGCAGGGCCACCAGGGCTTGAAAGAGTTCATCACCATGGAGGCCGATGAGGGTGGCAGGCAATGAGGAGCCTGGGCGCGCGGGCTGGAGCAGTACGGCAAGGTCGTCCGTGCGCTTCTTGACGGCGGTGAACTTGCGGATGGAGTTGACCGTCATATGGTCCATGCGAGAGGCGAAGCCGGCGTCGGCGAGGGCTACGACGCCGGCGGTCGCCAGCACCGTCTGGAAACGCTGCGCGATGCGGGGCCGCAGGCCGGCGCCTTGGATGATTTGGCACAGCCGACTGCCGCTCGCGTCCATCGCCTCCATAGGTGCTTCTGGCTTCTGGTCACTTGGTCTTGGATTGGAGTGAGCAGTGTTGCGCGGAGACTAGGATTAGATGGATTGGAGTGGTGGGGCGCCTTTATATGAGAATCCAAACTCTGTTGCATTCACATCGTGCTGGCTCTATTCTGCTTCTCCAATTAATTCCCTCTGCATGTAATTTGAGGATGCATCATTGACCGTTCAACGTCTCGGGAACCGCTACCCTCTCCTTCCTTGGCATTCAAGCACCTACGGAGGTGACTGCCGCTCGCGTCTATCGCGTGTCAGGAGACGTTCCTGTCGACGATGAGGTGCCGATGGTGACTTCGTAAATTTCAAGATGATAGTACTAGTATACTCAATATTGTGCACCGCGACCAAGGCGGAGAGGAAAACGAGAGAACTACATATTTATTTACAGTGTAGTCTAGTCACTTGTTGAAATCTCTAGAAAGGCAAATACTCCTTTCTGGTTTACAGGGCTATACTAGCAAGTAATAGTGGGCTCACATAGCAATTTTGTCTCATGCAAGAGCCTGCCTATATGCGTGCTCCAAGGTTCGCAACTGCCACGTTTGGGTTGCACTTGGCTCTTCCCTCTTCGAGAAGACGAACAATGATGTTACTACTACTGCTTCTACTGTATCGATTCCACTGCTGCATGTCCGTCCACCGCGAGCGGGAGGGATAGCTTGTTCTAGTACTATAAGCAAAATCATATCCTCATCTGCGAGCCACCGCGCGCATGGGCGAGGGAGAAGGCGTGTAGCAGTAAAATCAAGCTTCTCCTCGTTGTACGAGTTGACGCGACACATCATAGCACTAGCCCCGCATGGTTGCCTCTAAACTTGGCTGAAAGACCCGCAGTGTACAATACTCCATTTGCTGCAACCTCTAACATTTACCCCACCACAAATTAAAATATATATTCCTGTCTTGACCAGATGAGCGTGCAAACTAGAATCACCAGGATGACAGGTAGGGCCAGAAGATTATTTTAATCAAAAAAAGCATGGAGCCGACCCCAACGATTTTAAGCTTACAGGCACGGTACATGCTATCCTAGACTATTCTACACATGAAACTGCCACACGAGCGTCCGGGCTGCGCTTGGCTCTTCGCCTCTTCGGGAAGTCGAACAAAATGATGGAGTACTACTGCAGTGGAGGAGTACTACAGTATGCTTCTGGCCATCTGACACCGATGCATGTCCACAACATGCGGGAGGGAGAGCGTGTAGCGAACGAAAGCTTCTCCTAGTCCTGCCAGCCACCACGCTCATGGGCGAGGGAGGGACGCAGCTTCATTGACTTACTGCTCCTGCCTTTGCGTCTATGACAGGTGGGCCCAACAGGTGGGTGGTCCACCTGTCATGCAGCCAAAGGCAGGTGCGGTTAAGGCGAGAGGGCGTTGTAGTAATCAAACTTCTCGGTCTTGTACGAGTTGACGTGACACACCAAAGCACTGCACTCGATATATTTCAATAATTTGCGTTTACTGATGCATTAATTACAACGCATGCATGCATGCCGTGACTCTCCTTTTGATACTTGCATGTGTTGATTTAATGCACCTTGAAGTAGTATGAATATGTGACGGTAAAGCTTTGTAATGCCCCGGCCCTAATAAAGCGAGAGATGGTTGTGCACGAGGAGGGCGAGATCATGCAGACAGAACAGGACCCGACGATGGAGCTCTCTATGGTCTCGATGGACCTCACCTTGCTCCACTGCCCCTTGTGCCTTCGCCCCTTGAAGCCTCCAGTGTATGAGGTTCGAATACACCTCCTTCGTTCGGCTGATCGAGCAAGGTGCAGGTTTCTTGATTGATGTGTTGTTCGATTGATTTGTGCAGTGCAAGGGAGGGCACCTGGCCTGCGCGGACTACCGTGTCGAGCGCCCCGGGAACCAGCGGCAGTGCCAGAAGTGCGAGCACGGCGGTGGCTTCGACATGCGGAACACGGCGGTGGATGTCGTCCTCTCCTCGGTGAGGGTGGAGTGCCCGCACGAAGGTTGTGGGCTCTACGTCACTTACCACAAGCTCGCCGATCACCAAAGCGTGTGTCCGCTCGCGCCCTGCAAATGCCCCGTGCCCGTCTGCGGCTACGAAGGCCCGCCACCGGCGCTCTCCCACCACATCAGCACCGTGCATCCCATGCCCGTGCACAGGATCCAGTATGGCAAGGTGCTCCAGCTGCAAGTGCCACTGTCGGAGCCACGGCTCTTGCTGTTCGCGGAGGAGCACGGCCGCGCGTTTTTCTTGGTCGGCGGCATGCTCGACATCAGCGCGCCTATCGCCGTGTCGGTCGTCTGCATCAGAGCGGGGTCGTCCCCACTGCCGCACTACGTGGCCAAGCTGTGGGCGAACGGCCCGCCGGGGGAGCCCAAAGCAAGGACCGAGACCGTCAAGGTGGAAATGGAGGTGACAAGCAGCAAGGATCGTGGCGACGTTGCCGTGCACGAGCTGACCTTCTTCACAGTTCTGCCCAAGCTGCAGGCTGGGGCTAAGTTGGTGTCCCTCCACATTCAGATTGACAAGCTCACATCCTAAATGATTCTACAGTGCCTTCTGTTTATCTTAGTAATATGCTAATATAGGGGTTAGCTCGGTTTACTTTAGCTTAAGAGATGGTGGGATTTGGTGGCGATGCAGCAATTACTTCAACATCAGATCAGCAGTTAAAGTAATTTCCAACAGTCGAATAGAGTAACATAATATGTTACCATCACATAGCACTTTCCAATGCAAAATGAGTCTACAAAGTAATAAATGAAGACATCTAGTACTATCTCAAGGCCAAGGAGCAATGTGAAACCTATGATAGAGCCAATCGGATGGTTGAGAACACTACAATTCGTAGCTACAGATGCGTGTGTGAGAGAGGACAAGTGCGTGCGTGCACCTCTTCTCTTCCTGTATAACGTACTAAACTCAGAGTACAAGTGTATGTGGGTGGCATCGACCTAGGGAGCTAGAGATGGTGCGTGCGAGAAGTCCCGAGAGATAGGTGTAATGCGTCTGAAAAAAAGACTAGTCTATAGCTCGCCACGAGGCTATTCCTGTCGAACGCCCCAATAAGCGTATGATATGTATCCAACGGTGCCAGTTATTGCACGTACATAGTAGTAGAAAAAGAACTAGTACCATGGCATATGCTACACCACGGCTGAGAACACGTGCCCACGTTACGCCATCCGGGAATAGTGCCGAACTTCGAAACTAAACCGTCAATAAATTTTGAGCGCCTCTCGTCACATTCCAAATTACTACTACTACCACGCTATATTTAATTGCAAACCTGTTCACACCGATCATAACCTACTCCCTCCGTCGTCACCATGACCAAGGAGGAGGGTAAAACGAGAGAACTTAATGTTTATTTCCTAATTAATAGCATTGCATGCAATGAACTAACCACTGCATGTCGTGTTTGGTAGTCTCAAGTCATTAAAAGCATGCACACCCACATCTCTTATTGGTTGATATGTCAAGAAACAAGAAACAACGTAGAAGTTAATGCACCGCACCTAAGTGTTTTGGGATTATTTGGTTTCCCACTTAGGAGCGTATTAGTACTCAGTTATAAACACTACTATGCCAAGATGACTGCACATTCCTCCTCAACTCCTCATCCACAAAAACAAATAAGTCATTTAGCATCCTTCCCTTGCATCTACCATGGCCAGCGTGAGTTCTGGGTCGAGAGATTACCACCAGGGAGAGGCAAGCATGGAAGCTGAAGCACGAGAGATGTCTCGCCTTGCCTCGAAAGCAGCCGACATGTCCCGCCACACGGAAGTAGCAGCACAGAGGTCCTGCCGCGCCGCCGAAGCAGCACGGAGGTCCCGCCGCGCCGTCGATGCAGCAGACAGCTCCGGCCGCGCCGCGGAAGCAGCAGAGATGTCCCGCCGCACCGCGAATGCAGCAGAGATGTCCCGCCGCACCGCGGCGGCCTGGGAAAATGTCTCGCGGGCAGCCGACGACTCTTACAGGCGCATGCATGTGATCATTCATAGCCAGATGGATCAGATCTCCCGCTGGGCAAGGTTGCAGGACGACATGAAAGCCTCGTTTGAACAGGCTATCGGCGTCATCCGACAACTACGGAACGGCAATGAGAGGCTCCGGGCCGAGCGCGACCTGCTGAGGGCGAAGATCGTCCGAAGTGCAGAGCAGCAGGAGGAGACCAGTGCGTTGTTGAAGAGGACCAGCGTCATTGTCAAGAAACTTCTGGACGAGAATGATATGCTCCGCATTGAGCGCCAAAGGCTGGTGGAGGAATCCGTGGATGCTCTCAAGCAGCGTCTTGAGGACACGACAGAGCTCATCGCCGCTCGCCGTAGAGACTAGTTCCCGCAGCCTGCAGCAACACATCAAGAAAGTAGAGATCTGCGAGCCAGATCGTTGTCTTCCTTCTTCTTTTGCCCTTCGGGCGTAGCCGCATGTGGCTTTTTTAATTATCTTCCTAATTATGTAACACAATTATTATCCACTGTCGTCGTCCTTATATATTCATCAGTCTTTCTATAAGTCGCAGTAGATGTTATATAGGTCCGTCGGATCTTACATCAAGATCCGTGCAAAAAAGTCTTTTCGGATTTTCTTTTTTCTCTCTTAAATCTCAGTCGAGGGAGACATAGCCACGCCATTAAACAGAGGCTCGGGCACCATTAATGGAGACCTTGGGACGGAGGTGGACGGCAGATGGAGGTCAAAGGGCTCTCCTCCTGATAAGCATGCGCAGGGATCTGATCGCACGCCTCCCATACTCAAATAGCTACCCTGCACGGCGTCTCCTAGCTAATAAAAAAGGGACGTGTGGCTGCATGTAAATAGTAAATAGAACGCCCACGGTTTCAATAATACTTGTGTTTCCGATTGTAACGTGACAGCACTTGTTCCAAAATGACTTTATTGATTGTTAATGTGTGCGCCTTCGCAAATCGGACAGAAAAATTACCACAGCATGTTGGTGCCATGTCATGAAACCAAGCCAAGTTTCATGATTTTCATGCGCGTTTTGGATTTACAGGAATTATAAAACCAAGTTTCTCAATGTTTCCAGCCGAGCCACGACGCCCAGATGTTTGAATTTCATTCGCATTTCTTGCATGCATGGGACCTAGAAATTTACCCGAGGACACACATGTGATTTTTCAACCAACTTTGGTGCACTCAAGCATGTGCTTGTATATCAAATTTGAATTATGCACACAAAGGTGACACGTTCCCTCTCAGACCCACGAGCCTTCTTGAGATAAGCTCCGGTTTGCAAGAAGCTTATACCAAAACTTGTTCCTATTCGGCCAATTTTTTACCACAGCATGGTAGTACCATGACATGACACCATGCCGAGTTTCATGATTTTCAGGCGTGTTTTGGATTTACAAGAATTTTAGAACCAAGTTCTCAATGTTCTCGACCGAGCCACGATGCCCAGATGTTTGAATTTCATTCCCATTTCTTGCATGGGACCTAGAAATTCACCCGAGGACACACATGTGATTTTTCAACCAACTTTGGTGTACGGGAGCATGTGCTTGTAGTTCAAATTCGAATTATGCACATTAAATGACCAGAAACTCAATTAATGTATAAAAAAGGCCAAACGAACCTAGAATAATTCCAAAATTTAACAGGGCACTCATGTAGTTCTATGTTGCATCTGTAAAAAAAACTCAAGGGGGGCAGCATATATCGTTCCGCACTCAAAGGTGACACATTCCCTCTCAGAACGTCGAGCCTTCTTGAGAGAAGCTCCGGTTTGCAAGTGGCTTATACCAAAACTTTTTCCTATTCGGCCAATTTTTTTACCACTGCATAGTAGTACCATGACATGACACCATGCCAAGTTTCATGATTTTCAGGCGTGTCTTGGATTTACAAGAATTTTAAAACCATGTTTCTCAATGTTCTCGGCCGAGCCACGATGCCCAGATGTTCGAATTTCATTCCCATTTCTTGCATGGGACCTAGAAATTCACCCGAGGACACACATGTGATTTTTCAACCAACTTTGGTGCACGGGAGCATGTGCTTGTAGTTCAAATTTGAATTATGCACATTACATGACCAGAAACTCAATTATTGTATAAAAAGGCCAAATGAACCAGGAATAATTCCAAAATTTAACAGGGCACTCATGTAGTTCTATGTTGCCTCTGTAAAGCAACTCAAGGGGGGGCAGCGTATATCGTTTCACACTCAAAGGTGACACGTTCCCTCTCAGAACCACGAGCCTTCTTGAGAGAAGCTCCGGTTTGCAAGAAGCTTATACCAAAACTTGTTCCAAATCGTACAATTTTTTACCACAACATGTTAGTGCCATGACATGACACCATGACAAGTTTCATGATTTCCAGGCGATTTTTGGATTTACATGAATTTTAAAACCAAGTTTCTCCATGTTCTCGGCCGAGTCACGATGCCAAGATGTTTGAATTTGATTCCCATTTCTTGCATGGGACCTAGAAATTCACCCAAGGACACACATGTGATTTTTCAACCAACTTTGGTGCACCGGAGCATGTGCTTGCAGTTCAAATTTGGATTATGCACATTAAATGTCCAAAAACTCAATTAATGTATAAAAAAGGCCAAACAAACCCGAAATAATTCCAAAATTTAACAGGGCACTCATATAGTTCTATGTCGCCTCTGTAAAGAAAATCACGGGGGAGGCAGCGTATATCGTTTCACACACAAAGGTGACACGTTCCCTCTCGGAACCACGAGGCTTGTTGAGAGAATCTCCGGTTTTGCAAGAAGCTTATACCAAAACTTGTCCCAATTCAGCCAAAAAGTATACATATGAAAGCAGGGTTTAGATTATCCCGAACATCTCGCTACCTAGACCAATGTACTCTTATTTGAATTCAACATAAAATGGATACAAATATTTGAATTGGAGATCGTATGGCACATGTAGTTCATAGTGAAATATGATTACTGCTATATGCATGCTTTTGTTATCAAGATAATATTTAAATGATTGTATAACTTGACAACAATCGTATCAAGGAAAATTGATTCAAATTTAGTCCATATGGTAGACGACAAATATATGTTCATAGGGTGGAGTAAAATGTTCATATATCATGGGAGATCAAAATGTAGGACTACATCCATTATAAACCGCAAGGTCACCTAACGATATATTCGAATTCAACATAACGTGGATTAAAAAATTGAAATTCGAGATCCTGGCATTTGTAATCATATAAAAAGGGACATGAATCTTTCTTTTGGTGGGAATTGATTTGTTTTTTGTTGTTGTTGAGGGAAGTGCGAATCAATTTGGTACTGTACAGGGTAATCTTGTTCTCCTGATTTTTTTACATTTTTCTTGTAGTTTTTTTGTTCTGCCGAACAAGGAATCCACGCCTTGTTCTCCCGAAATTTTCAAGCTCGAGTATCTTTTGTCTCATCTGCTTTAAAACTCCCGCCTCTTCAACCCACTCCGCGCCTTGTTATCTCAAAATTTCGACGCGCGCGAAAACTCCCTCCTCATCCGAAATCAGTCCCGCAGCCCAGACACGCGAAATCCCCCTTCTACCCCTCGGCCGGAAATGTCGGCTCGACGTCGCGGTGTCAAAACCGGTAGGGGTACGCTGGTAACTTACCCTACATTTCGGAGCAGCGCGTCCCTAAGCCATGGCTCCCCCCTACCTTCCCCTTCGTCCCCCCCATTCGTACACCGAGGCCGCCAAAACCCACGAAACCCCACGCTCCTCCGTCGGCCTCCATACCGCTGCCCAGCCGGAGACTCTTTCCCGATGATGTCGTGCACCGCAACAGCTCGCCGTCCCGCATCCACCACACCGGATGACGATCCGTCATCGATCTCGTCGTCCCGCCGGATCAGCCGCCCCGCCCTCCACCTCCAATGAGCTGCCCCGACGTTTGCCTCGTATATCGCGCCACCTCCATCCCCACAGCATCGTCTTGACCTACCCCGCCGGAACCGCAGCACCCTCACCAATTCCTCCGATGAAGCCAAGGCCCACTCGGCGCCACCAAGGAGGTTCTGCACTCATCGCTACATTTTATCTTTTATTCAATCTCATGGGGCTGCCGATGCTCGATACCGAGAAACCATGGTGTGTCTCCATCGATGGCGCCGTTGCCGGCCACTTCATCCACGGCGTCTCTCCCCCATGTTGTTGCTTCCTCGGTGGCGACTTCCACACCGGCACTAGCTGCAGCTTCTCCGGCTCTCGCTCGCGCTGCTGCTGATGCTCCGTCTCTCGCTCGTGCTGCGGCTCTTTTGTTGCTGTCTGTCACGCTGCTGCACTGCTCTTGCTGTCGTTCATGCTACTGCTCTTCTCTGCTATTGCTGTCGGTCGCGCTGCTGCTCTGCTCTTGCTCTCATTCGTGCTACTGCTGTTGGGGAACGTAGCATGCAATTTCAAAAATTTCCTATGCTCACGCAAGATCTATCTAGGAGATGCATAGCAACGAGGGGGGGAGTGTGTCTACGTACCCTCGTAGACCGTTAAGCGGAAGCGTTTGACAACGCGGTTGATGTAGTTGAACTTCTTCTTGTTCCGACCGGTCAAGTACCGAACGTACGGCACCTCCGAGCTCTGCACACGTTCAGCTCGATGACGTCCCTCTTACTCTTGATCCAGCACGACGGCATGGTGACGGTGAAGTAATCCGCGCAGAGCTTCGCCTAAGCACTACATGAAAATGACCGGAGGCGTAAACTGTGGAGGGGGGCGCCGCACACGGCTAACAATTGTTGGTGTGTGTTCTAGGCGCCCCCTCCCCATGTATATATAGGTGGGAGAGGGAGGGGAGAAGCCGTTGAGCGCCCCAAGTAGGAGGAATCCTACTTGGGGGGCTCCTCCAATTTGGCCTCCCCCTTTCCTTATCTCCGGAGGGGGGAAGGAAAGAGGGGAGAGGGGAAAGGAAGGGGAAATCCTATTCCCTCTATTTCCTTTCCTCCTCCCCTTTTCCTTTCTCAGCTTAGATCGGCCCATATGGGGGCCCACCAGCCCATAAGGGGCCGGTCTGTCCCGCCCTCGGCCCAATAAGGCCCATATCTTTGCCGGGGGGTGCCCGGAACCCCTTCCGGTGTCCCGATACGTACCAGGTACCCCCGGAACACTTCCGGTGTCCGCATACTATCGTCCTATATATGAATATTTATCTCTCGACCATTTTGAGACTCCTCGTCATGTCCGTGATCTCATCCGGGACTCTGGACAACATTCGGTCACCAAATCACATAACTCATATAATACAAATCGTCATCGAACGTTAAGCGTGCGGACCCTACGGGTTCGAGAACTATGTAGACATGATCAAGACACAACTCCGGTCAATAATCAATAGCGGAACCTGGATGCTCATATTGGCTCCTACATACACTACAAAAAAATACACTTCCGTGATGATACGTGTTTGTCACAGTAGGTCGCGTTTTTTGTCATGCATGTACATCCATCACAAATTTATGACAGAATCAAGATAGTCATACATGTGCTGTCGTAGAAGTGTTCCATGACATTACCAAAATTATCATCACGGAAGTGTCCACTTCCATGACGATAAATCGCGCGTCACAGAAGTGCTTTCGTCAAGGGTGACCGACACGTGGCATCCACCGTAACGGAACGCCGTTAAGCTATCGGGTCGGGTTTTGGATCCGATAACCCGTTAACAGCCCCGACCAATAGGGATTTTCCACGTGTAAAATAATCATTGGCTGGAGGAAACACGTGTCGGCTCATCGCTGGGACAGATGTCATCCACTCATTGGACAGAAGGCGCCTATGATACGTCAACACGTGGCACGGCCCAACAGTGGCCCATTCCTGTGAAAAGGTCGGCCCGTTTGACTTGGTCAAAAGCTGGTGGGCCGGCCCATGGAAAGCCTGTTAATGGCCTGTTCGCATATAGCCCATTTACAGCCCGCTAACCCAAGGCATGTTACGCCCTATTCGAATTAGGCCCTATAGCGTCATCTGGGCCATCCATATGATTCCAGCCCGTTTTCACTTCTGGCCCATGTATGGCCCATGACGTCTTTCGGCCCATATGAGGCCCTATGTAACTCTTGGCCTATTAACGGCCCGTGCTGAAACTGGCCCGTAATGAACAGTGTATTACTTTACACCCATTAACGGCCCGTGGTGAAACTGGCCCGTAATGAACAGTGTATCACTTTATACCCATTAACGGCCCGTTATTCCGTTGGGCCGTTTCCAGCCCATGTTATCTTTCGGCCTTCTCAGAGCCCATTTATTCTTGGGCTATTTTCCAGCATTCGTCTACTTACGGCACGTTACTGTCATTTTTTGCTTGTGGGCCAAATTCAGCCCGTCGTTACAGTCGGCCCGTTTGTGGTCCGTTAATACGTTGAGCCGTTTTCATAGCGTCATCAAATATGGCCTATTAACGATGGCCTGTTATGGTCGGCCCATGAACGGACGATTCCAACTCTAGCCTGTTTACGGCCAGAATGCGGTCTGTTTGGCCCCTGTTTGGCCAATCGATCATACGGCCCGTATAAGGCCCATTGATGATACGGCCCGTAGAAGGCCCATTGTTTCTACAGCCCGTAGAAGGCCCATTGTTTCTACGGCCTATAGAAGGCCCATTGTTTCTACGGCCCGTAGAAGGCCCACTGTTTCTACGGCCCGAAGGAGGCCCAGTGTCACTACAGTAAATATTAGCCCATGGTTATTGTGGCCTAGTTTTAAAAATAGGTTATTGCAGCCACTAGCAAACCGCGGAAAAAGAACTGCAATGACTACAAGCAAACAAATAAACAAGACAACAAGGAAATAAATAAGCAAGCAACTTACGCTAGGCTATCACGGCTATCACACATATTACATCCACTGGGCATCAAAGTTCGCCACCAGTGCAAATAAACGCGCCGACAAAAGAATATACAAAACTGAGAGCACTTCAGAAGGCACTAGGCCTGGCCACGTCGGCCCCCCAAACAGCTGAAGAAGCTGAGTAGACCTCAGTTGTGTCAACAATAGATGCATCAACACTAGATTTAAGGCATGATGGTGCGCACGGCAGTCCTCTGACATCTTCATTGCATCTTCGACTTCAAGTCGAAGCTGAGCTGAAGCAAGCCTTTCCGCTTTAAGTTGAGACTGAAGAAGTCGAACTGATTGAGGCAGCGACTGCACAGAGGTTGTCTCACACCTGCTGGTGAGTACCTTCAACTCACTATCTTCATCAAGACATGACCTTGGGGTCATCTCGCTGTCCTCAAGATGGTTTGGCTCACTATCTTCCCTAAAGTTCTGCCTGGCGTAAGAGATACGAGTCTGAAAGAGAAACAAGGAGACACGTAACAGGTTTCACAATTATATAAGCAAATAAATGGATCTGTTCTGCATAAGGAACATGTTTTTACAACTACAATTTGAAACTGGTAGTTGTTGCAAACATCCAATCAGATGTAAACAGCAAAGCAAACAGCAGTGGAGGAAATGATGCCTATCCAAATCTATACTAGAACAAAGTTTGAAGGCTTGAGAAGGATGAACTTACATTACATGTTAACACGGGCTAGACAAAGCCCTTCTCCATGTTGATGGAAGGATAATTCAATAAATTCCCCAAAGAAAATTCTTCATAAGCGTTGCCATTATTCTACATTTTGCAAAGAGTAGATATAGATCAAATAATATTGGAAGAAACAGAGGATAATGAAGCTTAGGTGCAGACTGATGATACATAATCAAATAGCAATTAATTAAGTACAGCGTTACAAGGCAAAAGGGAGAGAGGTACTGACAAGAGCAATGCAGAGCCCATTATTGTTTTGAGATCGTATGATCCTTTGAGCAAGGAGATTCATCTGAAATTAGTTTTCATACAAGAGAGAAGGTAAGGCACAAGTAGAAATTTAGGAGTTCAAAATTTGAATTGATATCATAGACAGTACCTGACGCTGGGCTCCCAGCAGTTCTAATAGGGGTTTGGCCACTGGAGTAGGGCTAAAGTGTGGTACAGTTGGGCCTGTGTTTTCTATGGCTGCTGACTGATTTAACAGGTATCACTACCTTTTCCAAATACCTAGATTGTACTCATTGATGATCTGCACTCACCCTCTTCCTTTTGTTCATTTATTTCGAAAGAACAACATTTGACTGGAAAAACATAGTGTGACGACACATGGAATAGGTACAGAAAATGGATAGGTATGGCATATACTCATATATGATGCTTAAACTAAGCAGATGGTGTAACAAAGTAGAAGTAATGCAAGAGGTCAGATGCAAAATATGTGCGACCAATACAACTTTGCAAAGTTAGAGCAAGCACCTTGATGGGTGAATAAGATAGGCCATCCTCCACCATGCCAAGTTTGTTAGCCAGTGGATCGTTCCGCAATATTCCTCTCGTGCGCCCATTCTCATATTCATTTTGATAATGTTCAATATCTGACATGCATGAAAACATAAAAACAAGTGAGATTTTCTTTGTAATGCAGAAGTGATTCTAATCCAATACTGCCTCCCTGTAAACCCTTTTGTGCTATCTCTGCAATTCTTTTAAAAGATGCCATGCATGCTGTAATTTGTTGTGTGCATTATTATAATGTGGCCTACTACTCAAAATATGAGAGCTCCAGAAGTGATGACACTTTGCAGATGATAGCTTCAACATATAGTAAAGAAGAACAAGTCGACCTGACCTGACAGATTCAAAATATACTAAGGGAGACCAACTCGACCTGACCAGTCGACAGCAAGAGAAGAGTATCATCTTAAAGAAGAGCAGAAGAGCAAGCAGATTGAAGATATTACAAGTCTTCCAATACAATGTCGGTTGGCCACCCATGATGAACCAGAGCGCACAGAGAAATACTATTCTTTCCGGTCTCTCCATATGTGGCTCACATGCATTTAGAAACTAAAGTAGGAACATTTAGCTAACCAACTAAACATCTCTCAGTTTTACTAATGTCAGCAATAATATCAGATATGAATTTGTACAACTAAGCTTGTTTAGCTCGATGGGTGTTGTAGTGCTATTACGACACGAACCACGTAGGCTGATTGTGGTCATCATAAAATGGGGAAAACATAAGCATGATGAGTACAGTGTTGACCGTGGCAGTGGGATGGCAGATCTGAAGCTGCAAACCGCGCAAAGGGTAGTTAGCAACCGATGTTTGCTTTGAAATAACAACTAAGATTTGGTATGGACAAGAAAGTACGGTCAACAAGTGACAAAGAAATGCAATTATGTTGTCTCTCTATATGTCGCGACATGCATTTGGAAACTCAAGTGGGACCTTTAGCTAACCAAGTAAATGTGTCCGTTAACTAATATCAGTATCATATCACAATCATATTTGAACAACTAAGCTTTCGAATTCTGAGTGTTGTGTTGTTTAGCTTGAAGGGTGGAGTAATGCTAGTATGACAGAAAGCACCTACGCGGATCATAGTAGAGTAGATAAAAGGGTAAAACCCTAAGCATCAAGAGAAAAATCAGGAAAGTGGAACTAGCTGGACCAGTGGGTGGCGCACATGCTTTTCGAAACGAATATAGGAACATTAGGTGACCAATTAAACGTTCTCTATTTTAGTGATATGAGCATCATATCAGATTCGTATTTCAACACGTAAGCTTTGGGTTGAGGTCTTGAGGAGCAGTGCTAGCACGACACGAAGCACCTACGATGATGGTAGTGAATATAAAGGGGGGAAACCATAAGCTTTATGAGTATAGTGCACGTGCCATGGCGGATCTGAAGGTGCAAACCGGACAAAGCTACTTCGCAACCAATGTTTGCTTTCAACTAGACACTACGATTTGGTACGGACAAGAAAAGTACAGTAAACAAATTGTGATCTATTTTCCGGGTGAGATCAATAACTTAAGCACATATGGAAGAGTACCACCTCTCTTGCGACGCCGTGTAGGCCTATGCTGATACGTTGAGGGTGCTGCGGGTGCGATGGCTGTCGGCGGCGGGGAAGAAGACTTTAGACGGCAGACGGCCGGGTCGGGGGATATATCCTGTTGCCGTGGACGAGGCGGTCGTAGGAGCGGCAATGGCAAGGTGGACGACGGCGCCGATGAAGAGAGAGGAGGCGATGAAAGGATCCTGGTCCAACGCCGTGGATGAGAGACGTCCATCTCTTGCAGTGGACGACGGGGTAGGGGTAGCGGCTCCGGCAAGGTGGAGGATGGGGTGGCGGACAGAAGAGGCTGGCCGCAGTGCGGAGGTTGTCGTGCCGCCGACGGTGTATGAATGGGGAAATGGAGGGGAGGGGGATCTCAAACTTTGGGACGCGCTTCTCTGAAATGGGGGAAAGTTACGAACTTATCCCCCGTTTAAAATTTCAGACATCGCGTCGGTTGGGGATAGGACGGTAATCTCGCATCTCCCAAATATTTGCCGGTAACTATTTCGAGCGAGGAGAGGGTGTTTTGCCGCCCACGGTTGGCGCCCACGGTGTATGAACGGGGCTGACAGGTAGGGCGGTTGTGTCACGTCTGATGGAAGTTACACATCTGCCCCTATTTAAAATATTAGCCTACATCGATTTCGGACGAGGAGAGTTTGTTTTGCCGCCCACCGTGTATGAATGGGGAAATGGAGGAAGAGACACATGTCTTTCGGACGAGCTTGAATCAAATGTGTTTTGCCGCCCACGTTTGGCACCCACCGTGTCTGAATGGGCTCAGAGGCTGTCGTGTCACGTATGATTGAAGTTACTATTCTACCCCTATCGACAGCAGTGTAAATCCGGTCGATAAGGATGTCAAGTGTCAGGGGTAGACAGTAATTTCCATCTCGCAAACACTTGCTTCGGGCAGCCCACAAATTATAGTGGGTGTTTAGCCGCTTCGTTCAAAACTTGGGAGAATTAGCATTCACGTTTGCCCTGGGACCTGGCAAACTAAATTCAAATCCAATTTGTATTCGATTACGAATATCCACATATAATTATACGTTTTGTTATTTATTTCTTCAAAACCACAACAAAGATTTATTCCACCTTTATATATGATTATGATTTAGAAATGTCGTGATCTTCGAATTCAGTAGGTTGGATACACTCTGAGTCAAACAGTTATTTCATCCAATACAATATGCTCACACGAAAAACAGTTCACCTTATGTCAATCATACAAGTACTGAGGATTACCTCGCCTAAAAAAGTCGGATCATTACAACACATGGACAACATAGTTGGTCTTGCAACATAATCCATTCAGAGACATGACACAACATGCAAGTACAATAATCTAATGACAATTTGAACTGGTATCTAAAGAAGAACCGGGATTACCTTGGGCTTCAGATAGCAGAAACAGCAGGACCTCCTCCGTCTTCAAATGCAACATTCTTACTTCCTCCAATTCTTGGGTTGCTTGCATAATGTGTGCCGCTAATTCCATAATTTCCAGCCTCAAGATAAAGATTACCTCATTCATGGCAGCCACACCATCTCTTTCTGCCTCTAGTAGAGCCTCAAGCACTATAATATATGTGCTCATACTGCTCTCCGGCGGTGTTGCCTCTGAACTGCTACCATCTGGTAACATGGATGGCGCACTGCTTCCACAAATAGATTCTGGGGTTGTACATTGTGTCCTAGTGTGAACGGCATCCTGAAAGGTTTCCGCTGGACAACAATAAGAGATAGTTATCGTATGATCCAGGCAGTAAGCTTACATGGTAAACGACGGACGAATTATTGCCGAGCATGGCAAACTATATTTAAATGGTTCGAAGCAGCATCAGCCGAAAATAAATTAAAATGGTAAGATGAAACTAGGGATGTAAGTGGCAAATAAATGACATCCGCCAGTCCCATCTAGTTAGTTTTTGCTACCTCCCTAGTTAATTTTCCTCAAAAAACAAAAACTCTTTTGAACTATCATACCACTAGTGGACTTTAATCGGGATTAAACGGGACCCAGTTGACATCCCTAGTTGAAAGGGAGTGTACAACCGCTATATTTAAGTTGCCAAGGCATCTAAGCAGTTGAAATAATCTGAGAAAGCACTTAATAATGTGGCCTCATATAAACTACGAAGACAGTCTTGTGATGAAGTTGAGAGAAAAAGTTAAGGACTCAAATGAAATAGGCATGCATTTCTTTACGATAGTACAGCAGGCACTGCTGACATATTGGCCAACTCAGGTATAGCATAACAACAAATAAGCATTCGAATCAAGCAATACAACAAAGCAGACAACTGAACTATTTGTAATTCGGCAGGATTACACGTTGAGGGCACAAGCCAAGAAAGCAGCCCACTCGCATTACATTTCACATGTACTAAAACACACTGGCTTACCATATGTTGCTGTGAAGCCTAGCTGCTGTTGCAATGTTCCTTGAAGATATCGTCAGCATCCCGTGGTTGCAAATTAATTTTAATCGCATGCACTGGTCCGAATTGATCATCAATGGTTCATCTAAACTAATGAAAGAAGGGTGTGTGCATACACGACAATATATCTGCTTCCCTCTATTTTTATGCTTGTTCGAGGTGCCAGCCCCAAAAGAACAAATATTTTGCTTGATGGGGTTGGCAGCTCCATAATTAATCGAAGCATCAAATTAGGCATGCAACTTGGGAAGATCAAGAACACACAAACAAGTAATGAACAGAGGCTCGGAGCAGTGTTGTAATAGCTAGCATCAGAAAATGTAGGGTAAAACGAACAAAAAGCAGAGGAACCACATGCTAGTTTGCTGATGTGTAATTAAGCATAGAGAACATTAAGCAGTCTGATGGAACCAACAGGTGGCATCAGAACAAAACTAAAGCATATTAACTATATGTGCACTGGTATGTAATTTAGCACATGTAACATGTTCACTGCCAGAAGTATGGCCCTACAGGTGCAAGCAGAATAACGCGTCTCATGAAAAACTGAAGGATGCCCTGAAGAAATTCAAAGTTGCGGTGCTTATGCTAGGAAAGTGAACGTAGGCGCCGGCCGTTGCATAATAGTACCTGATTCTCGGCGGAGTATGGGTATCATTGTCATACTTGATAGCTAAGGATCATCGATGGTGCTCGTGTTGCGGTTGAGTTTGGGCCGGCTGTCGCCGTCGCTGAAGCGGCTCCGGTGCTACGGTTGCGGCGCCTATCGACATACAAGAAAGCTCATCTGTGGTAAGTGAACAGTTGCACGATAAAGAGAAAAACCGAAGGAGTACAAATCGAAATAACCTAATGAGGCTGCAGCGTCGGTAAAGCAGGGCCGGTGGAGTTGAATATGGCGTCCGTGGAGCGGGTCCGGTGCAGTGGACGAAGGCTTCGGCGGGCGCGTTGTACAGTGCTTTCGGTGAGGCGGATCTGTTGCGGCGGACGAGGGCTTGTATGAAGGGCCAGCGAAGGGGCGGACGAGGGAGTCAGTGAAGGGCCTACGCTGTGGTGGACGAGGGCGCCGGTTAAGCAGATCCGGTGCGGTGGACCATGATGGCGGTCAAGGAGATCTGGAGCGGTGGACAAGCCAGTCGCTGAAGCGGCTCCGATGAAGTGGTGAGTTGGCAGTTGGGGGTTCCAAGGTGCGGAAGGTAGATCTGGCGGGGTGTGAGGTCCACCGCAGCGGCGGAGGACTAGATTCAGCGGCTTGCCGTGATTGGGGGTCGGGGAGGGGAAGGGGAGGGGCTCTGGGGAAGAATGTTGGGGGCAAAGAGGGGAAAACAATGGAGTTACCAAAGCAGCCCTTTTCCGTTCATGTGGCAGGGGTAAAACAGGAATATCGCAGGGCTAAACTTTCGGGCGCGTGATATTTCGATGTGAGCGGGAAGTTTGAAAGCTTTTGGCGCCTAAAATTATAAGTATTCTGCTCTCGTACGGCCGACTATGATATCATGGCCGACAATTTGTTTGTTTTGCACGCAAAAAAATGTGCAAGTTTTGATAATCAATGTCTCCAACTCGAAACTTAGATTGTCCATTCAATTCAAATATGGATCATTGAGCTACTACAAGCAAATACCATCATACGGTCCAATTCAAATGAAATTCCAAATGTGTTTATCCTAAATATGATGACAAAAGCAAAAATGTGTATGTGTATGAATAAAGTGGATGATTATAAAGTTTGAACATGCTCGTATGTGTATATCTCTAGGTTTGATATATGAATTTTAAATCACGAAATCCCGGCTTAAAAAATGTACCTCTGTTTAAATGAATTACAAAAGCTAATGATGGAGTCGAATTCCAAAATTCCATTCTTAGGTTTGTAATTCTGGTACATCAAGGTATATCACACATGTTCAAAAGTATCGTTATCTCACAGTACAAACTATGAAACAAATTGATCAACCATGAGTGCACAATATCTCAATTACGCTAAAGTCCCTCAAATATAGACACCTCACTCTTTATCTGAAGTCAACCCCCACCCCCACCACCACACACACACACACATAGAGAAGTCGTTCTCTCCCCCAAACACCAACACACGAGCACATTAACACCCCTCTCTCTTGTAAAGTCCGGACCCCAACATAGGTCTCTATCACTTTGTCTCTCGGAGTCTCGGGCATGCACACATCTCTTCCCTCACTCTCTAGGTCTCCCGCTATCTCTCTTACCCAAGCACACGCACTATGTAGAGTGTATATTTCCCATACACACAAAACGTCGCCCCCAAACGTCTATCTACCTAGTTATGTGGTTCTCGCGCACTCACCTCACACACCACCCGCACTGCAAACAAGCACACTTGGTCTCCTTGTGCACCACTCTCCTCTTTCTATCTCTCCCACATGCGGACCCGCCCCAACTATTTCCCTGTATCCATATATGTCGTGACTCTTTGCATAGCTCCCTAATGTATAATCGTTCTCGATTTCTCACATTGTTCTCTACACCATCTATTCTAGATCTCTCATGAAGTCCCTATCACACACACGATGACTCGCTTCCCTTGCGTCTCCGTTCATAGGCCAATTTCGGACAACATCAACATTGTCTCCCTATCTATACGCCATTTATGGACACAAACGACCCCTCTCGCCCCCTCTCTTCCTCTCTCTCTCTCTCCGTCGCTAGCTCTCTCTTTCTCTCGCTCTCACACCCCTCTCCCACACACACTCGATGTCACTTCCAAATAGTCTGCTCCCCCCGCCCGCACCCGCGCTATCTCACTACTACACATGTCACACCATTCCCCCTTCCCTTATACTAGGTTTACATCATCAGTGGTCTCTCTACTCCACATACACTCTCTCCCTCTCACACACAAACGCGTGCACAAACACACACAGACACGCACAAACACCCATTTATCTGGATCCTCATATCTCCTCATGTCCGCATGTGTATCTCACACACTCACTCTCTAATTATGTATATGTGTCTCCACGTTACACAACACAAAGCCCCATGTACATGTCTCTCTCTATCCTCCACACACATAGACACAAAGAATCTGTTATCATTGCCTCAGTCTCTAACATATCACACACGCACACTGTCTCTCTCTCTCGCAAACAAGCTCAACAAGGGTTTCGCCGTGAATAACTTACCGTCTATTCATTAACAGTTGTGGCAGTACGGCAAACACGAGACGTGAAAAAGAATAAATCTACACATGCTTAGACCACCTAGTATGACTACTAGGACTAGAGTAAGCCAAAAAGCGCGCCGCCGTCACCCCCTCCTTGTCGGCGATGGGAAAATCTTTGTTTTACACAGTCGAGAAGTCATTGTGCTAAGGCCCCACATGCCGAGGCGTTGAATAGAATGTAGATGCTAGTTTACGGAAGCAAGTATCGATAATACGTTTGTATCTCCATACTTATATTTCTTCTCTTATAAAAAATCGAGTTGGTGATGATGGTACGTGTGCCATCTTGCAATATAGACCGTCCGATCTATATCTGACGGATGGAAATTAAACTAAAAGATACCCGCACCCCTCTCCGCATTTGCAGACAAGGCCTTCCCTCGTTCATCCTTATCTCCAACAAACCTCATTGTTGAGCAATTAAGAAAGGAAGCCTCTGGGACTAACTAGCCTGGTGGCCGCTGCCGGCATCGTCAATCCCCATGCCTCCGCTCAGTCCGACCACCAACCACCACCACACCCCACTCCTCTCCACCTTATCTCATATTTCTCGAGATATCATTATTTTTTACACATGGGATTACTCCCGCAAGGGTCAATCACAACAAGTGTTTTATAAAAAAATGCATCTTGATGTTCCGTGCAATGCACGGATCTTGCTAGTACTCCTACACAAGACTAAGTTGGTGACGCTGGTGTGTCTGCCATCTGTCGTTTCTGACCATTAGGTCTACATCTAACGATTGTGAGGTAAGTTGTTGCCTTTTCTCACCAACATCCCACTTGTCTACCAATTTGCAGAAAAAACCCATAATTAGTATCTTAAAACCAACCACATCCCTCCCTGACCTCACCAAAACAGCCCAAGGAATATATTCTAATTGAAACATAATATATCTCTAGTGACATATGTATATCAAAATTAGAGTGTTTTGTACCAAGTTTGTGAATAAGTATTATTCTAATTATGATTCGTTGCAACGGACATGAACATTGCTAGTATTTCCAACCATGCATTTTTTCTGGTATTCCATAGTTTCGAGTTTTCCATCAAGACATTAGTCACTCATGGTTGATATTTACTTTCAATCATGTACACATATGCACTATGTAACTAGCCTTGCTTATTGGCTTCCAAAGCTTAACTTCCACTCCTACTTACAATATGTAGAGTATTTAACAAAAAACTACCACTTTCAACCAGCCCTAGGAAGAATCTATTGTACAAAAAATAGCAAAAACATACCCAAAATTTCTTAATCCACGCCAAAAACTACCTAGTACTCCTACCGATTAGGTTCGTTTAAACCCATTTATGACAGGGTTGGCCCACACGTCCGTGCTGACGAGGCAGCTTAAACCAACACATTTTGTTTGACCGTTGACACGAGGGACCCACATCTGACCTTCTATCCTGTTATTCCCCCTCAAATCATTATTTTTCCTGAACATTACTTCAAACAATACTGATGCGTGTTCGTCGTGGCGCCGGTGATGAGCGAGTTGGCCGCCGCTCCGCCGGACGGGCCGGACGCCGCGCTGGCCTCCACACCGGTTGGCAGGCTGGCCCGAGCGTGACTCATGAGCGAGCAAGCCGCCGCGCTGGCCTTCGCTCGAGCCAGATGGCTGGCCTTAGCGCGGCGCGCGCGAGCAAGCTGCCGCGCTGCCGTGCCAATCTAGCTAGCAAACCTTGCAGACAAGCAGCTGGACGGAGCTATCTTGGCTAGCTAGCGGCCGCGAGCGCCGGACGGAGCTAGCATCTGTTGGAAATATGCCCTAGAGGCAATAATAAAATGTTTATTATTATATTTCCTTGTTCATGATAATTGTCTATTGTTCATGCTATAATTGTGTTATCCGGAAATCGTAATACATGTGTGAATACATAGACCACAACATGTCCCTAGTGAGCCTCTAGTTGACTAGCTCGTTGATCAACAGATAGTCATGGTTTCCTGACTATGGACATTGGATGTCATTGATAACGGGATCACATCATTAGGAGAATGATGTGATGGACAAGACCCAATCCTAAGCATAGCACAAAGATCGTGTAGTTCGTTTGCTAGAGCTTTACCAAATGTCAAGTATCATTTCCTTAGACCATGAGATTGTGCAACTCCCGGATACCATAGGAGTGCTTTGGGTGTGCCAAACGTCACAACGTAACTGGGTGGCTATAAAGGTGCACTACGGGTATCTCCGAAAGTGTCTGTTGGGTTGGCACGAATCGAGACTGGGATTTGTCACTCCGTATGACGGAGAGGTATCTCTGGGCCCACTCGGTAATGCATCATCATAATGAGCTCAATGTGACCAAGTGTTTGGTCACGGGATCATGCATTACGGTACAAGTGACTTGCCGGTAACGAGATTGAACAAGGTATTGGGATACCGACGATCGAATCTCGGGCAAGTAACGTACCGATTGACAAAGGGAATTGTATGCGGGATTGATTGAATCCTCGACATCATGGTTCATCCGATGAGATCATCGTGGAACATGTGGGAGCCAACATGGGTATCCAGATCCCGCTGTTGGTTATTGACCGGAGAGTCATCTCGGTCATGTCTGCATGTCTCCCGAACCCGTAGGGTCTACACACTTAAGGTTCGGTGACGCTAGGGTTGTAGAGATAGTAGTATGCAGTAACTCGAAAGTTGTTCGGAGTGCCGGATGAGATCCCGGACGTCACGAGGAGTTCCGGAATGGTCCGGAGGTGAAGAATTATATATAGGAAGTCCAGTTTCGGCCACCGGGAAAGTTTCGGGGGTCACCGGTATTGTACCGGGACCACCGGAAGGGTCCCGGGGGTCCACCAGGTGGGCCACCTATCCCGGAGGGCCCCATGGGCTGAAGTGGGGAAGGGAACCATCCCCTGGTGGGCTGGTACACCCCCCTTGGGCCTCCCCTGCGCCTAGGGTTGGAAACCCTAGGGGTGGGGGGCGCCCCATTTGACTTGGGGGGCAAGTCCCCCCCTTGGCCGCCCCCCCCCCCTTTGAGATGGGATCTCTGGGGCCGGCGCCCCGGCCCCTGGACCCCTATATAAAGAGGGGGGAGGGAGGGCAGCCGTACCCAAGACCCTGGCGCCTCCCTCTCCCTCCCGTGACACCTCTCCCTCTCGCTGAGCTTGGCGAAGCCCTGCCGAGATCCCCGCTGCTTCCACCACCACGCCGTCGTGCTGCTGGATCTCCATCAACCTCTCCCTCCCCCTTGCTGGATCAAGAAGGAGGGCACGTCTTCCCCAACCGTACGTGTGTTGAATGCGGAGGTGCCGTCCGTTCGGCGCTCGGTCATCGATGATTTGGATCACGACGAGTACGACTCCATCAACCCCGTTCACTTGAACGCTTCCACTCGCGATCTACAAGGGTATGTAGATGCACTCTTTTCCCTCTCGTTGCTAGAAGACTCCATAGATTGTTCTTGGTGATGCGTAGAAATTTTTTAATTTCTGCAACGATCCCCAACAGTGGCATCATGAGCTAGGTCTATGCGTAGTTTCTATGCACGAGTAGAACACAAACTTGTTGTGGGCATAGATGTTGTCAATTTTCTTGCCACTACTAGCCTTATCTTGTTTCGGCGGCATCGTGGGATGAAGCGGCCCGGACCGACCTTACACGTACGCTTACGTGAGACAGGTTCCACCGACTGACATGCACTAGTTGCATAAGGTGGCTAGCGGGTGTCTGTCTCTCCCACTTTAGTCGAATCGGATTCGATGAAAAGGGTCCTTATGAAGGGTAAATAGAGGTTGGCATATCACGTTGTGGTTTTACGTAGGTAAGAAACGTTCTTGCTAGAAACCTATAGAAGCCACGTAAAAACATGCAACAACAATTAGAGGACGTCTAACTTGTTTTTGCAGCATATGCCTTGTGATGTGATATGGCCAAAAGGATGTGATGAATGAAATATATGTGATGTATGAGATTGATCATGTTCTTGTAATAGGAATCACGACTTGCATGTCGATGAAGTATGACAACCGGCAGGAGCCATAGGAGTTGTCTTTATTTTTTGTATGACCTGCGTGTCATTGAATAACGCCATGTAAATTACTTTACTTTATTGCTAAACACGTTAGCCATAGAAGTAGAAGTAATCGTTGGCGTGACAACTTCATGAAGACACGATGATGGAGATCATGGTGTCATGCCGGTGACGACGATGATCATGGCGCCCCGAAGATGGAGATCAAAAGGAGCAAAATGATATTGGCCATATCATGTCACTATTTGATTGCATGTGATGTTTATCATGTTTTACATCTTATTTGCTTAGAACGACGGTAGCTTAAATAAGATGATCCCTCGCAATAATTTCAAGAAAGTGTTCCCCCTAACTGTGCACCGTTGCGAAGGTTCGTTCTTTCGAAGCACCACGTGATGATCGGGTGTGATAGATTCTAACGCTCGAATACAACGGGTGTAAGCCAGATTTACACACGCAATACACTTAGGTTGACTTGACGAGCCTAGCATGTACAGACATGGCCTCGGAACACGGAAGACCGAAAGGTCGAGCATGAGTCGTATAGAAGATACGATCAACATGAAGATGTTCACCGATGTTGACTAGTCCGTCTCACGTGATGATCGGACACGGCCTAGTTGACTCGGATCATGTTTCACTTAGATGACTAGAGGGATGTCTATCTGAGTGGGAGTTCATTGAATAATTTGATTAGATGAACTTAATTATCATGAACTTAGTCTAAAATCTTTACAATATGTCTTGTAGATCAAATGGCCCACGCTAATGTTGCCCTCAACTTCAACACGTTCCTAGAGAAAACCAAGCTGAAAGATGATGGAAGCAACTATACGGACTGGGTCCGGAACCTGAGGATCATCCTCATAGCTACCAAGAAAGATTATGTCCTAGAAGCACCGCTAGGTGACGCACCCATCCCAGAGAACCAAGACGTTATGAACGCTTGGCAGCAGCGTGCTGATGATTACTCCCTCGTTAGTGCGGCATGCTTTACAGCTTAGAACCAGGGCTCCAAAAGCGTTTTTGAGCAACACAGAGTATATGAGATGTTCGAAGAGCTGAAAATGGTTTTCCAAGCTCATGCCCAGGTCGAGAGATATGAAGTCTCCGACAAGTTCTTCAGTTGTAAGATGGAGGAAAATAGTTCTGTCAGTGAGCACATACTCAAAATGTCTGGGTTACACAACCGCTTGACTCAGCTGGGAGTTAATCTCCCGGATGACGCGGTCATTGATAGAATCCTTCAGTCGCTTCCACCGAGCTACAAGAGCTTTGTGTTGAACTTCAATATGCAGGGGATGGAAAAGACCATTCCTGAGGTATATTCAATGCTGAAATCAGCGGAGGTGCAGATCAAAAAGGAACATCAAGTGTTGATGGTGAATAAAACCACTAAGTTCAAGAAAGGCAATGGTAAGAAGAACTTCAAGAAGGACAGCAAGGGAGTTACCGCGCCCGGTAAGCTAGTTGCCGGGAAGAAGCCAAAGAATGGACCCAAGCCTGAGACTGAGTGCTTTTATTGCAAGGGAAGTGGTCACTGGAAGCGGAACTACCCCAAGTACTTAGCGGACAAGAAGGCCGGCAAGACCAAAGGTATATGTGATATACATGTTATTGATGTGTACCTTACCAGCACTCGTAGTAGCTCCTGGGTATTTGATACCGGTGCGGTTGCTCATATTTGTAACTCAAAGCAGGAGCTGCGGAATAAACGGAGACTGGCAGAGGACGAGGTGACGATGCGCGTCGGGAATGGTTCCAAGGTCGATGTGATCGCCGTCGGCACGCTACCTCTACATTTACCTACAAGATTAGTTTTAAACCTCAATAATTGTTATTTAGTGCCAGCTTTGAGCATGAACATTGTATCTGGATCTCGTTTAATGCGAGATGGCTACTCATTTAAATCCGAGAATAATGGTTGTTCTATTTATATGAGAGATATGTTTTATGGTCATGCCCCGCTGGTCAATGGTTTATTCTTAATGAATCTCGAACGTGATGTTACACATATTCATAGTGTGAATACCAAAAGATGTAAAGTTGATAACGATAGTCCCACATAGTTGTGGCACTGCCGCCTTGGTCACATTGGTGTCAAGCGCATGAAGAAGCTCCACGCTGATGGACTTTTAGAGTCTCTCGATTATGAATCATTTGACACATGCGAACCATGCCTCATGGGCAAAATGACCAAGACTCCGTTCTCCAGAAGAATGGAGCGAGCAACCAACTTATTAGAAATCATACATACTGGTGTGTGCGGTCCAATGAGTGTTGAGGCTCGCGGAGGCTATCGTTATGTTCTCACTCTCACTGATGACTTGAGTAGATATGGGTATGTCTACCTAAGTAAACACAAATCTGAGACCTTTGAAAAGTTCAAGGAATTTCAGAGTGAGGTTGAGAATCAATGTGACAGGAAAATAAAATTCTTACGATCAGATCGTGGAGGGGAATATTTGAGTCACGAATTTGGCACACACTTAAGGAAATGTGGAATAGTTTCACAACTCACGCCGCCTGGAACACCTCAGCGAAATGGTGTGTCCGAACGTCGTAATCGCACTCTATTGGATATCGTGCGATCTATGATGTCTCTTACCGATCTACCGCTCTCATTTTGGGGCTATGCTTTAGAGACTGCCGCATTCACTTTAAATAGGGCTCCGTCGAAATCCGTTGAGACGACACCGTATGAATTATGGTTTGGGAAGAAACCTAAGCTGTCGTTTCTAAAAGTTTGGGGATGCGATGCTTATGTCAAGAAACTTCAACCTGAGAAGCTCGAACCCAAGTCAGAAAAAATGCGTCTTCATAGGATACCCTAAGGAAACCATTGGGTATACCTTCTACCTCAGATCCGAAGGCAAGACCTTTGTTGCCAAGAACGGGTCCTTTCTGGAGAAAGAGTTTCTCTCGAAAGAAGTAAGTGGGAGGAAAGTGGAACTTGATGAAGTACTACCTCTTGAACCGGAAGTAGCACAGCTCAGGAAGATGTTCCTGTGGTGCCTGCACTGACTAGAGAGGAAGCTAATGATGATGATCAAGGTACTTCGGATCAAGTTACTACTGAACTTCGTAGGTCCACGAGGACACGTTCCGCACCAGAGTGGTATGGCAACCCTGTCCTGGAAATCATGTTGTTAGACAACGGTGAACCTTCAAACTATGAAGAAGCAATGGCGGGCCCAGATTCCAATAAATGGCTTGAAGCCATGAAATCCGAGATAGGATCCATGCATGAAAATGAAGTATGGACTTTGACTGACTTGCCCGATGATCGGCGAGCCATAAAAAATAAATGGATCTTTAAGAAGAAAACAGACGCGGATGGTAATGTGACCATCTATAAGGCTCGACTTGTCGCTAAGGGTTATCGACAAGTTCAAGGGGTTGACTACGATGAGACTTTCTCACCCGTAGCGAAGCTGAAGTCCGTCCGAATCATGTTAGCAATTGCCGCATTCTATGATTATGAGATATGGCAAATGGACGTCAAAACGGCATTCCTTAACGGCTTTCTTAAGGAAGAATTGTATATGATGCAGCCGGAAGGTTTGTCGATCCTAAGAATGCTAACAAGGTTGCAAGCTCCAGCGCTCCATCTATGGGCTGGTGCAAGCATCTCGGAGTTGGAACATTCGATTTGATGAGATGATCAAAGCGTTTGGGTTTACATAGACTTATGGAGAAGCATGTGTTTACAAGAAAGTGAGTGGGAGCTCTGTAGCATTTCTCATATTATATGTGGATGACATACTGTTGATGGGAAATGATATAGAATTCTTGGAAGCATAAAGGCCTACTTGAACAAGTGTTTTTCAATGAAGGACCTTGGAGAAGCTGCTTATATATTAGGCATCAAGATCTATAGAGATAGATCAAGACGCCTCATTGGTCTTTCACAAAGTACGTACCTTGACAAGATATTGAAGAAGTTCAATATGGATCAGTCCAAGAAGGGGTTCTTGCCTGTATTGCAAGGTGTGCAATTGAGCACGGCTCAATGCCCGACCACGGCAGAAGATAGAGAAAGATGAGTGTCGTCCCCTATGCCTCGGCCATAGGGTCTATTATGTATGCCATGCTGTGTACCAGACCTGATGTAAACCTTGCCGTAAGTTTGGTAGGAAGGTACCAAAGTAATCCCGGCATGGAACACTGGACAGCGGTCAAGAATATCCTGAAGTACCTGAAGAGGACTAAGGATATGTTTCTCGTTTATGGAGGTGACGAAGAGCTCGTCGTAAAGGGTTACGTCGATGCTAGCTTCGACACAGATCTGGATGACTCTAAGTCACAAACCGGATACGTCTATATTTTGAATGGTGGGGCAGTAAGCTGGTGCAGTTGCAAGCAAAGCGTTGTGGCGGGATCTACATGTGAAGCGGAATACATGGCGGCCTCAGAGGCAGCACAAGAAGCAATCTGGGTGAAGGAGTTCATTATCGACCTAGGAGTTATTCCCAATGCGTCGGGCCCGATGACTCTCTTCTGTGACAACACTGGAGCTACTGCCCTTGCCAAGGAGCCCAGGTTTCACAGGAAGACCAGGCATATCAAGCGTCACTTCAACTCCATTCGTGAAAATGTTCAAAATGGAGACATAGATATTTGTAAAGTACATACGGACCTGAATGTAGCAGATCCGTTGACTAAACCTCTCCCTAGGGCAAAACATGATCAACACCAGAACTCTATGGGTGTTCGATTCATCACAATGTAACTAGATTATTGACTCTAGTGCAAGTGGGAGACTGTTGGAAATATGCCCTAGAGGCAATAATAAAATGGTTATTATTATATTTCCTTGTTCATGATAATTGTCTATTGTTCATGCTATAATTGTGTTATCCGGAAATCGTAATACATGTGTGAATACATAGACCACAACATGTCCCTAGTGAGCCTCTAGTTGACTAGCTCGTTGATCAACGGATAGTCATGGTTTCCTGACTATGGACATTGGATGTCATTGATAACGGGATCACATCATTAGGAGAATGATGTGATGGACAAGACCCAATCCTAAGCATAGCACAAAGATCGTGTAGTTCATTTGCTAGAGCTTTTCCAAATGTCAAGTATCATTTCCTTAGACCATGAGATTGTGCAACTCCCGGATACCATAGGAGTGCTTTGGGTGTGCCAAACATCACAACGTAACTGGGTGGCTATAAAGGTGCACTACGGGTATCTCCGAAAGTGTCTGTTGGGTTGGCACGAATCGAGACTGGGATTTGTCACTCCGTATGACGGAGAGGTATCTTTGGGCCCACTCGGTAATGCATCATCATAATGAGCTCAATGTGACCAAGTGTTTGGTCACGGGATCATGCATTACGGTACGAGTAAAGTGACTTGCCGGTAACGAGATTGAACAAGGTATTGGGATACCGACGATCGAATCTCGGGCAAGTAACGTATCGATTGACAAAGGGAATTGTATGCGGGATTGATTGAATCCTCGACATCGTGGTTCATCCGATGACATCATCATGGAACATGTGGGAGCCAACATGGGTATCCAGATCCCGCTGTTGTTTATTGACCGGAGAGTCGTCTCGGTCATGTCTGCATGTTACCCGAACCCGTAGGGTCTACACACTTAAGGTTCGGTGACGCTAGGGTTGTAGAGATACTAGTATGCGGTAACTCGAAAGTTGTTCGGAGTCCCGGATGAGATCCCGGACGTCACGAGGAGTTCCGGAATGGTCCGGAGGTGAAGAATTATATATAGGAAGTCCAGTTTCGGCCACCGGGAAAGTTTCGGGGGTCACCAGTATTGTACCGGGACCACCGGAAGGGTCCCGGCGGTCCACCGGGTGGGGCCACCTATCCCGGAGGGCCCCATAGGCTGAAGTGGGGAAGGGAACCAGCCCCTGGTGGGCTGGTGCGCCCCCCTTGGGCCTCCCCTGCGCCTAGGCTTGGAAACCCTAGGGGTGGGGAGCGCCCCACTTGACTTGGGGGCAAGTCCCCCCCACTTGGCCGCCGCCCCCCTGGACCCCTATATAAAGAGGGGGGAGGGAGGGCAGCCGTACCCAAGACCCTGGCGCCTTCCTCTCCCTCCCGAGACACCTCTCCCTCTCGCTGAGCTTGGCGAAGCCCTGCCGAGATCCCCGCTGCTTCCACCACCACGCCATCGTGCTGCTGGATCTCCATCAACCTCTCCCTCCCCCTTGCTGGATCAAGAAGGAGGAGACGTCTTCCCCAACCGTACGTGTGTTGAACGCGGAGGTGCCGTCCGTTCGGCGCTCGGTCATCGGTGATTTGGATCACGACGAGTACGACTCCATCAACCCCGTTCACTTGAACGCTTCCGCTCGCGATCTACAAGGGTATGTAGATGCACTCTTTTCCCTCTCGTTGCTAGAAGACTCCATAGATTGTTCTTGGTGATGCATAGAAAAATTTTAATTTCTACAACGATCCCCAACAGCATCCGGGCTGCCGCAACATGGGCTCCGCACCGCCGGCGGTTTTGACCTCGCCTTCAGCCGGCGGCGGTAGCTGCGTCCCATGGCCGAGGATGACTAGGTGGACGGGCCGGAGGTAGGAGGTCACTCGAGGATTTTTGCTGGTAAGAGCATGTACAATGGTTGATAAGGTAGTCTTATCTTAAGTCTGCCACGTATGCAAGTGGTAGTGGTTTCTTGGCATTTTAGTGGTTTCTTGCATTATTAGAGCAAGTACAATAGAGCTGAGTCAGCGGGCTATAAGAAATAAACTAATATATTTCTGCTTAGTTGGAGGAAAGAGACGAGGAGAGAGAAGGTAAGCGGGCTCTTCGTGAAGAGCCAGCTCTAGCACGTGCTCCTAGGCACTTTGTGAGAATGAGAAGTGGGCCACATAATAAAAAAGTAGTACACTCTTTTGATCTATTATTGTACATGTTGGCTATAAGATGGGCTGTAGATGACATGGCACTGGCTTATAGCCAGCAGCTGGCTATACTATTAACCATGCTCTTAGGGGTTTCTTGTAAGGAACAATGTACGTACTACTAGCGACAAAAGGCGATTCTAGGTTGCGTTGTACTCCAACGAGTACTACTAGTGGTCGCGGGAGTGTATACCTCGTTTTGTGGGTTCGATCCCGGCCGAACGCACGGCGGCCTTTTTTTAAATAGTACTACTACACTTCGCTGCGAGCCAATATTTTACACGGGTAGTTTGAGTTTTGAAGTCAAACGGACGTGCGGCCCCACAATCTGGGTGCACTGGACAGCCTAGCCACGTGAACGGGTTTTCCTTCCCAGCATCCCGTGGCTCGCGTGCTCGCCCTAGCCGCACCTCGCTTGCAGCTTCCAGCTAGTAGCATATTTAAACTAGCGCCTCCCAATTAAGCCCGAGGAGCCGGAAAAGCCTGGCGGGGCATTGGGAACTGTGCAATATGGCTCTGTACGTAAAGTGCTCTACTACTACTCTGTAGCTTGTGGCGTTGCACGCATGGACTTCACTCCATTATCGGCTCTACTATAAAAGAAATTCCTCTTGACGTGTTTTTTTAAACGGAGGCAAAAGCTTTGCTTCATCTCATTCATAAAGAAGGAACTACTAACAAAGTTCGACGAGATCCATTACACCTCCACAAATGGAAGCGAAAAGCCTAGTCTCGCTGTATCAAATAACTCAAATGTTCTGCCCCCGCAGTAACCGTCGCTGATAAACAGGCTGCTAGTGTGTGCGTGAGAGGAGCGGCTGAGTAGGCCAGCTACGTGAGAGGAGCGGCTGAATAGAGCACCGAGAGTACCCACTAGGCCACTACGCAGGTGTACTTCCCCTGCATTGATAGTACAGCGATGGTTCTAGAGAACAGTAGTACCCTCCACTTCCAACTGTAGCTCCTTGGCCCTGAGATTCAAGAGTTCAAAACTGGTGCACTATACTAGACTAGACTAGAAGTACAGTACATCGCACTACTAGTTGAGAAAAGTAGTACTAGTACTGCTACAGTACGAGTACGTACTCCTCCGTCACATAATGTAAGACGTTTTTTGACACTAGTTGGCGTGTACAAAAAATGGCAAAAACATACCCAAAATTTCTTAATCCACGCCAAAAACTACTACCTAGTGCCAAAAATTTCTTACTAGTGCTATTATTTACAGTATAATGCAATCCCATAACGTTCCATAATGCTAGTACTAGTAGTAAATAATAGCCTCACCCCTTCGCTGAGGAACGATCTACAGTTGGAAGGGACGAGGCCCTGCGGTTACTACGCTCTTATCTCCTCCTCGCCAGTTCCCCTCCCCCCGAAGAGAAGGCAGTTCGTCGCTGCTCCCATGGATTCGCCAGGCGGTTCTCCTCCTCGTCGGGGCTGGGAGACCTTGGACGACGATCCTCTGGGAGAAATCGCACGCCGCTCCGACGTCCTCACCGCCGCAAGACTCGGTGCTTCCTGCACCAACTTTTTCAAGACGCTGCTTAAACAGGCTTGGGAAAAGGCCATGCTTGTTGGTCTTCCATGCGTCCTCGAGGAGAAGGTTCTTCTATGGGACAATCCTTCGAACAGTCCACCGCTCCCTGGCCATGGTTGCACGTTGACTCCGCTAGAGTTGCCGACGTTGAGAGGTAGTCGGATTTTGTCCGATGAGCAGGTCAGTAATGGAGTTTGATCATGTAGTACTTAGTTATTCCATTTCCATCCCGTAATTTCTCCGCTGCCCACCGTCTTATATATAGGTCTGGGTCGGTGCCAACGAAGATTGGCTTGCATACCTCCGGCCGGATACCACCATCATTTTGCACAACATCCACAGCAGTGCGGCCGTTCCGGTAGACCCCTTCTCCACCATTGGGATCGGCCTTCCGGACTGGCTGGGCTTGAATACGTATGATGATGCCTACATGAGATTGAAGAAGATAGCAATTGCGGACCCGCCGACAAAGCGACGCGGCTACGACGATTACTATCTCATCGCGGTGTTCGACATAAGGATTGCCATCAATGCAAGAGGCAGTAACGGCAGAGGCTGGCGCATGTTGGCGGCGGCAGATTTGTACCCCTACACGTTCGAAGACGCCGTGCGCCATCTAGGCCGCATCTTCGCGGTGACAAGCCAGGGGACTTGTTTCATCTGGTTGCCATCCTACGGTACGGGAGATTACAAACGGAATGCACAAACCATCATTTGCATCCCTAACGGTACTCCATTATTTTGCAGGGACCAGTCATCCCCCGATCAAAATAAGATCGCCGATCCTGGATGTGCATTTGCATCCGCGATTCGGTCTAACCTGGAACCTTGTAGCTGACTTTGGCATATTGGGATCAACTATCTTAGCAGTCGTTACCCATGGTACCACTGATGTGCAACATGGTCACACAATCTACCACGATCGGACCGTCACCATCTACCCAGGTATTCCATTTTTTAACCCTCTCGCCTTCTCTTTCATTGTTGTACTAGTAGTATACTTTGTAGTACTAGTAGGAGTACTTTTTACCTTGGAGGACGCGTATAGCTAGCTAGGCCCTTGAAGACTTGAACCCACTAGCTGCCACCATTTTTGTTTTTCCATGTCTTACTATCTCATCCATGTAGCCAAGAGTGGCTATATATAATAAGCCGGTTATTTTACTTCCTCTATACCGGAGTAGTACTATTTGCTGCACAGTATTACTGACCGCCATATTTGAGCACAACATTATTATGCATGGACCTTGACTATGTACGTCACCATGTGTCCAGATCTGGGATGCCGCGTGTACCAGATGAACGGCGCCGAGTTCGACCCCCGTGATGCTACGTGGGTGCCGAGGAACACTCTTGGAGAGTACTCGCTTTTCATCGGGGACAGCTACCCCATTGTGAAGCGGATGCCACCTTCCGTGCACGACACGGAAGGCCTGCCGTTCATGAAGCATGGTTGTGTCTTCAGTGCGCACCGCCGGATGAACGACATGCTGGGACACGCTATCCCTGATTTATGCCGCTTCAGCTTGGATGAGTCTCCATCGTGTGGAACCGGACTAGAAAGCTGCGACAATGATTCCCGTTGCCCACCGCTATGGATCGTGCCATCCATGAAGAACACCTGGGACTGGAACCTGGAGGAGGACATGTAGCCCATCTATAACGTGTAAGTGGAGTACGGTAATTGTGAACGGTAGCGCTGTGAATATATGTAGACTAGTCGTGCACAAATTTATCACATGAATTGGAGATGAACTTGTGTGGCATACTGGCATTTGTCCTTTAGAATTTATTACTAGTAAATGTGTTATGTGTACGTGCAACTTGTGTGGTTGTTGCACGGGCTCCAACACGCTCTTTGAGAAAAAAAGGTGGCACAGCTTTGGATATACGTGACGTGGCGGCATCATACAGTAGCATCGTTCGCTATAGTTGTAGTACACTCCTACTAGGACGACAACTCCTATAAAACCTTGCGCTTGGCTCTTTGCCTCTTCGGGAGGTTCAACAGTTCGTACTCGTGTGAACCTTGCACTTGGCTCTTCGCCTCTTCGGAAGGTCCAACAATGATGATACTACAGTACAATATGCTTCTGGCAATCTGACACCGATTGAACTGCTGCACGTCCACCGCGAGGGCGAGGGCGAGGGAGAGGGAGAGGGAGAGGGCGCTGTAGTCAAAACCCTCTCCTCGTCCTGCGAACCACCGCGCGCGTGGGCGAGGGAGAGGCGTAGTAAGCAAGCTTCTCCTCGTTCGGCGAGTTGACGGGACACATCAAAGCAGTACTAGTACTAGTAGTAGTAGTCCATACTGCGTCCTTTCCGATTAATATGGCTTAATTTGAAACGAGAAAAATACACTGGCGGTCAACGTATGTAACAATACGCTCTTTACGGTCACTATATATAGTTTTGCGGCGATTATACGATCACTAGCTCATCGTAGAGCACCGTATTGCACCCTACTGACCGGCCACATAGTCGACGTGGCACTTTGTTGACTGGTTAAATTGTCACCTGGTTTCTGGGTCCCACCTGTCAGTTGGCAGAGCAAAGAAATCAGTTAAACAAAACTTTACGCAGGCGCGACACGAGTCCAACCCTTGCGCGCGAACCGCCCTGGCTGTGTATGTGAGTGCATGCACGTGTCCTCCCTCGGTCTTCCAACAAAGAGTGTACATCGGCTATAAAACAAAGAGTGTAGTACATGATGTACATCTACACTTCCAATGCATTTAGCCTTTAATCTAAATCGATATTGATTGACTAATGCACCAACTTGTGCTGTAGGTATAGGCTACATGTCTATCCTTAATTACAGCATGCAACGGCCTTCATTTAATCTTCTTATCTCAATGGTCGCATGCACACATAAGTCTGCTACTTTTGGGCGTTAATTATGCCCTGGTCAATGTGTAAATCTCTAAATGTACAGTCTTTCACGGACGTAGGGAGTAGGTTGAGCACTTGAGCGTGAGCGTGTGTGTTGCGTCGTGTGCTGTGTGCCGCATGGGTGCGTGAGTGTTGCGTGCGTCCATGTGTACGTGTGAGTGTTGCATGTTGCATGCATGCATGCATGCATGGGGCTTACTCCCTCCCATTGACATGTTCATATTTCAAGCTTCCTCTGTTCCCTCCATATGGTGATACTCCCTCTGTTCCCAAATAGTACGGAGTAAAAGCCTCCCTCTGTTCCCAAATACGGAGTATTTGTCTTTCTACAGATTTCAACAAGTGACTAGGTACGGAGCAAAATGAGTGAAGTGAGCGTAGAGGCATAGGGATACTGTAGAAAGGAAGTCCTCGCGATCCATTATTCCCCATCTCGGTCAGAGAGAACTATTCAACTAGTCTTCGCAGTGAAGTGACAATACACGCTGCAGCAGATGGGACACGTAATTAATAAGCTGAACCAGCGTGTTGGTGTTACTAAATCAGCCTTACCCAGTACTGCCATCATGTTTGCCAGTAGAGCACGCTTCCGCAAATACGCCTACGCACCTCTGTCCTCCATTAACTGACATATGGGCCCTGTTGTGGTAGACCCACATGTCATCGGTGTAACTATTTACACTCCGAAGGACGGTATATCCTGGTAGTAGTACTAGTAGAATTGAGATTGAATGCACTTTCTTCCCCGTCTTCCACTCTTCTTCCTCCTCTCTTCTTCTTCCTCCTCTCTTCCCCATCGTCGGCCGCACACCATTTACCCCCGCTCACTGCTCGCCCGCCCGCGCCATCTTCCTTGGTAGCTCGCGCGTACCATATCCCCCCGCTCACTGCTCGGCCACACGAGGAGAAGCTTCTTCGCTCGCCCGCCCGAATCCACTTCCCCGCTGGCTCGCAGGCACCGAAAACCCCAATGGCAGAACCGACTGACACGCAGAGCCGCGATTGGAATTCCCTCCCCGATGTTCTCTTGGAGCAGATCTGTAGTCGTATGGACCTACTCAGCACCGTCCGTCTGGCCGCATGCTCGGTGTCTTTGTACCGTCTACTCGTCTGCAACCGGCCGGCTCTTTTCAAGACACCCTGCTTGCTGATGCCCGATCCTCGCAGGTGGCCCAGACACCGACTTGACGATCCTACGGAGGTTGCCGTGGTGCCCCTCGACATGCTACCACTACCCGTCCACCTGTCCTTCATGCGCGGCCACTACTGGGCGGGCATGAAGGCCAACTGGATCGTCCTCATCCACCACACCGGTAGTCCGTGGCGTCTCGTGGATATCTACACCCAGCGAGAGATCACCCTTCCATCGTTGGATACCGCCGCCATCGAGCCTCGCGGCCCGCCGGACACTCCTGCCTACTACGCACGAGACGCGTCAAGCTTTTGGCTCGACCTCTGTTTGCAGAAAGTTGTAATCTGCGAAGTGCCCACACCATCAGAAGACTACATGGATTACAAGCTCATTGCCTTGTTCAACATGGGATTAGTCTATCTGGAATCCGGTCGCCATACATGGTTATGGCTCATCATCAATCCTGTTGAGGCAACATTTCTGTCTGATGCTATAGTGCACGATGGCATCGTTTACGCGGTCGACGCACAGATTGGCTGCCTATACTGGTGGAATCTATCGTCGTGTAATTGTTCTATCTCATCTCATCTTTACCTTATGAATACGACTGCCTGTTCATTTGTTACAAATTTAGAATGCATAGCATGTCTATAACCACATCATTGCTATATGTTCCTCTCATTTCCTAGATTTTTATGACCACACATGTTATTGTTAGAGTTGATATGAGAACAATTGGCATCTAATGATTGTTAGAATACATATTATGAGCATAACATCATGATTGCTATATGTTACTCTCGTTTACAAGATTTTTATAACAACGCATGTTATTGCTTAGAGTTGATATGAGAACAGTAGTAGTAAGTGCTATGGTAGAATATGAGTAGGCGCTGTCATAGCTGTTTTCCTCTCATTGTTACATGATGTTTGAACCATGACATATTGCTAGAATATGAAAGCCATTGGCTTATTTTTTTAACTTGGGGTATGATTATGACCACGACATTGCAATTCTCTGTCTATGATATGTGTCACTGTTATAATAATCTTAATTCCACACATACTCTGAACATGATTGTTTATTTTTGTCCTTTTGGTCTCCAATTTGAATTGTTGCAGCAGACGCAAATGCGCTGGCCTTCATGATTCCAGGACCTGGAATCATACCAGCCGATGGGTGGTGGTTTATCGCTCGTTCAGCTGACGGCGGTCATTTGATGCTCATTCGCACGTACCAAATTGACCAAACCATTACATCAAACCACATGCAGTACAATGCGTGGGGCGTTCGTGACATTGATGGCTATGGCTGCTTCGTGTTCGAGAAAGATCCCAGCTCCGTTGGGCCAGGCGTATTCAACTGGAGGCGGGTTTACAGCCTCGGCAACCACTCCTTGTTCCTCGGGCTCAATTATCCGATCATCCAACCAATCATCGATCATATCACCGGCGATGATTACTGTGCTATGCAACTTCCATTCGCGAGGGGGGCTGTGTTTACACATCATACCATGGGTTCCATGAATCACCATATCCAGAGATTCGTCGACACAGCTTGTTGCCAGATAATCTTCAGTGTGTGAAAGGCATCAAGCTTCCATGCGATGGATGGCTTTTGCAAACCCGACATGCGGCGATGTGGTTCATGCCAACAGCAAATATGCACAACTTGATTCGTGCTGATATCTAGACTGAGCCATGTATTCTGCTGCTGTAGCACGACCCTCTTTTGTTGGATATTATGTACTGTTGTTAGTTTGAAGCACTCCTCTGGTTTGAAGGATAGATACCTTCCTGGGATCAAGTGCATCCTAACTCACCTGCGTAGGATGTACTGATAATGATGATGGAGATGTTGTGCAGAAGCCATATATATATATATATATATCAGTTAGGCTTCAAGTGCGTACTTGTTAGTTAAACCTATGTATAAATTGTGACACTAAATACGACTAGTAAGTAGTACAGTAGCAGTACTAGTATACGTCGGTCAAATTATTCATCATGTCCACACATTGAATTGACGTGACAACACGCTGCGCGTGAGGTGACACAAGAATCCCGGCGGCTTGTTCGGGTATTCTGGACTTCAGATTTGGAGTACCACTTATCTGTCGAAATATTTCATCATTCACTTAAAACAGTCGATTGATCATACATTGAGTACCATATAACTGGAATTACCGATGCAAGTCGAAGAAGGATTGGCCGGTGCTGCCGGCTGGCGTCAAGTTCGATCCCACGGATCAGGAGCTGATCGAGCACCTTGAGGCCAAAGTGAGTGCTGACAGCGCGAGATTTCAGTCTCTCATCGATTTGTTCATACCAACCATCGACAGCGAGCACGGCATATGCTACACCCAACCTGAGAAACTTCCAGGTAAGACACCGATCGGCCGTCTACTTGCACAAACATATTCCTTTGTTTATAGCTCTATTTTTCTTTTTAGACGCAGACCTGGTGAAGCAATTACAATTTGACAGTTAATAAAAAGTGAAACAAGTGACTGCAACATGCCAAAGATGTTATGAAAATGCCAACTAGGTACACTAAAACCTGTATTCCACAATACTGCAGGTATCACACTGAGTGGCCTAAGGAAGCATTTCTTCCAGCGCAATTCCAGGGCGTTCAAAAGGGGCACGTGGACGCGTCGCAAGATACAGTCGGAGTGCGGCATGCACGCGATGTGGCACAAGACCGGCAATACCTTGCCGGTGATGGTCAACGGCCGGCAGACGGGCAGCAAAAAAGGTTCTGGTGCTGCACACCAACAAGAACTTCGACCAGCAGAGGACCAACTGGGTGATGCACCAGTACCACCTCGGGGACCTGGAGCAAGAGAAGGAGCGGGAGCTGGTCCTCTGCAAGATTTTCTACCAGACGAACACTAGGGCCAGGAGTAAAAAGATTATAAGTTAGTTTGGTATTGGTAGTTGTACTACCTTGTCGTCCGCAAGTTGGTATTGTTGTTAACGATCTTTTGGTATGAACTTGCATTTGCTTCCAACCATCATGCCGAGGGTCGACGTGGATATAAAGCTGAATCATTTGTTTCGAAACGAATTTTCAGGCACCTGATTTTTATTTGATGGGTAGCATAAGCACCCGCCGTTCGAATTCCCAGTTCTCCAATTTTTTCGAAACAAGTGCATGCACTTATTATCACGATAAAAAACAATATCCGTGCTGCATCCCAGTTATCAGTCTGTACTTGCAGAATTCTCTCGTTTATTGAGCACGTATATTGTTTTTTCAGGTCGAGCAAGTTTCAACTGGGCTGTAGACTGCCCAGGGTTGGTTTTGTTTTTAACAGGCCCAGCCCATGACGACAACGGGGCACAAAGATCCAGCAGGTATCTACTGGCCTCTGGCCCGCCAGCGTTAGTTATATTTTGTCTTACAACATCCGCAGGCAGTTTTTTTACTGAATCAAACACACAGCCCAGTTCTATTTTCCTCTTGAAACGCATGTCCTACATCCGTTTTCTAATCTCTACCTATAGTTTTACTAGTTCATATACACGTATCATTATATTGAAAACACATAAAATTCCCTTTTCATATTTACATCCTTATTTTTGTTGTTTTTTCCCACCCAGCGCTGATTTTTTTACCACTGGTTTTCCCTTAAACCAACTCAATTGTCCCACGTCTTATTTGCTTACAAAAACAAAACGATTTTTTTGGCAAATCAATAAGTTCTTAAAAAATGTTTATCATTTCGGGATTACAACAGTTCGGACTCCACCGAAATATGCAAAATAAGGTTGAACTTTTTGACCGTGGTCCTGGGCAGAAAATGGGCTGTAATAAATTACTTAAGAATTAGCAAATGGGCTGCAAATTATAAAAAATAGCAAATGGGCTTTATGTTGTCTGCCACAGATTTGGAGGCTGACTTGTGGGCCTACTAAGTTCATGCGTACACAAGGTTTCTCAAAAAAGAAACTTAGTCAACAATCGACTCTACCAGCGTCAGACCGTTAGATGTCAATCTAACGGCAATCGTGCTTCTTCAGTCTCTGATCTTCCTGCCCCAGCTGCCCAAACCAGCGCCGTCGGAACCGCCTGCTCCCGCCTCCCGTGGCCGGCAGTGCTGCCGGGCAGGCCTCACGGCCCCATCATACTCGCATCCCTGGCCTGTCTATCCCTCTACTCACCCACACCTCCTGTTATTTTCCGGCGACGGCAGCCGAACCAGTCAACCCTCGTACTCTCCACCGCGTGGGCAGCCACTGCCGTGTCTTCCCCGGCTCCGTGTCGTTCCCTTCGTAGGCCTCGCCGTCGTCCACTGCCCTGGTGCTCTCGGCGCGGCGTGGTCAACGATGTCCATCCAACGGCCGTAGTGCTTCTTCAACCTCTGGTCTTCTTGCCCCAGCCGCCCAAAGCAGCGCCGGTCGTGCCGCATGCTCCTGCCTCCCGTGGCCGGCTGTGCTGCCGCGGAGGCCTCACCGTCCCCATACTACTCCCACCGCTGGCCAGGCCATCCCTCCACTCACCCACTCCCCCTGTTATTCTGCGGCGACGGCAGCCTCACACCGCAGCCGAACCAGTGAACCCTCGTACTCCTCTCCGCGTGGGCATCCACTGCCGCGTCTTCCCCGGCTCCGCGTCGTCCCCTTCCTAGGCCTCGCCGTCGTCCACCGCCGTGGTGCTCTCGGCGCGGCGTGGTCAATGTGGTCAACGACCGACTTATATCGGAAGAGTACTGTACGTGGAGAGGCTGACAGCTGGGTCCACGGCAGCCGCAAGGAAGTGCCTCCTTATTACGCGCAAAATAATTATTCCTCCACCTGACAGCAGGGACCCACCGGACGGGCCACCAGTATTTCGCGGAAAAAACGTTTCCCCCTGACTGCTGGGACCCACCGGACGGGCCACCGTATTTCGCGAAAAAACGTTTGCCCCTGACTGCTGGGACCCACCGGACGGACCACCGTATTTCGCGAAAAAAACGTTCCCCCCGCTGTCAGCTCGGACCCACCGGAAGTGCCTCCTTATTACGCACAGAAAAATGAATACTCCCCCTGCTAGCTGGGACCCACCATGGTGGGAGGCTGACTTGTGGGCCTACTAAGTTGACGGGGACGGAGGGCTTTGTCAACTTAGTCAATATGAACGATTCTAGCTCCAGTGACCGTACGATGTCCATCCAACGGCCGTCGTGCTTCTTCAATCTCTGCTCTTCCTGCTCCAGCCGCTCAAACAAGCGCCGGCGGGACTGCCTGCTCCCTCCTCCCCGCGGCCGGCTCTGCTGCCGCGCAGGCCTCACCGCCCCACCATACTCCCATCGCTGGCCTAGCCATCCCTCTACTCACCCACACCTGCTGTTATTCTCCGGCGACGGCAGACGAACCAGTAAACCCTCGTACAGTCGTACTCCCCTCCGCGTGGGAAACAACTGCCGAGTCTTCCCTGCCTCCGTGTCGTTCCCTTCCTAGGCCTCGCCGTCGTCCACCGCCCTGGTGCTCTCGGCGCGGCCTGGTCAACGTGGTCAACGACCGACATGCATCTGAAGTGGACTGTACGTGGAGAGGCCGACAGCTGGGTCCACGGCCGCACGCAAGGAAATGCCTCCTTATTATGCGCAAAATAATGATTCCTCCACCTGACATCAGGGACCCACCGAAAGGGCCTCTGTATTTCGCGAAAAAAATGTTACCGCCGCTGACAGCTCGGACCCACCAGCTATATCTTTGCACGCAAGGAAGTGCCTCCTTATTACGCACAAAAAAATGAATACTCCCCCTGTTAGCTGGGACCCAGTATAGTGGCAGGCTGACTTGTGGGCCTACTAAGTTGACGGGGACGGAGGGCTTTGTCAACTTAGTCAATATGCACGATTCTAGCTCCAGTGACCGTACGATGTCCATCCAACGGCCGTAGTGCTTCTTCAACCTCTGGTCTTCTTGCTCCAGCCGCCCAAACCAGCGCCGGTCGTGCCTCGTGCTCCTGCCTCCCGTGGCCGGCTGCGATGCGGCGGAGGCCTCACCGCCCCCTACTACTCCCACCGCTGGCCAGGCCATCCCTCTACTCACCCACACCCCCTGTTATTCTGCGGCGACGGCAGCCTCACACCGCAGCGAACCAGTGAACCCTCGTACTCCTCTACGCGTGGGCATCCACTGCCGCGTCTTCCCCGGCTCCGCGTCGTCCCCTTCCTAGGCCTCGCCGTCGTCCACCGCCCTGGTGCTCTCGGCGCGGCGTGGTCAACGTGGTCAAGGAACGGCTTCCATCGGACGTGGACTGTACGTGGAGAGGCTGATAGCTGGGTCCACGGCCGCAGCAAGGAAGTGCCTCCTTATTACGTGCAAAATAATTATTCCTCCACCTGACAGCGGGGACCCACCGGACGGGCCACCGTATTTCGCAAAAAAAATGTTTCCCCCCTGACTGCTGGGACCCACCAGCTACACCTTCGCCACGCAAGGAAGTGCGTCCGGGCAAAAAAAACAAAACGATTCGCCCCCCTGACTGCTGGGACCCACCAGCTACATCTTCGCACGCAAGGAATTGCCTGACAGTCGGGACCCACCTGGTCGAAGCGTACGTAGCATTGTCATTCTGGTCGCGAACGTGTACGTCCATATATACTTGTGGATGTAGAGGCCCGCACGTGTCATAGTAGAGGCGCGTACGTGTCGTAGTAGAGGCGCGCACGTAGCATGTACATGTACGTACAGCGGCCAGGGTGCAAGAAATAAAATACGGCCACGTATGTGTACATACGGGCGGGGTCTCGAACGCCTACTCGCGCATACGTACGGCCAGGGCTCGTGTACATGGCTGGGTCGGAACGGAGAAACAGCGTCGTCGTCGTGTTCATGGGGAGGCAACGGAATGCGTCGAGTTCATGGGGAGGCAACGGAATGCGTCGTGTTCATGGGGAGGCAACGGAATGTGTCGTGTTCATCGGGAGGCAACGGAACGCGTGGGAGCCAACCGGCTGGGTTGGAACGGAATGCGTGGTCATGTTCATCGGGAGGGCTTGGACGGAACAGGCGATGGAAACGAGGCCTGGTGTACCGCAGAACGGAGGAAACGGACCTCCTACGATCGAAATGGGGCTCCTGTTGATCGGGAGGGGTGTGGCGTACCGCAAAACGGAGGAAACTGACCTCCTACGGTCGAAACGGGGGTCCTGTTGATCGGGAGTGGTGTGGCATACCGCAAAACGGAGGAAATGGACCTCCTACGGTCGAAACGGGGGTCCTGTTGATCGGGAGGGGTCTGCGTACCGCAAAACGGACGAAACGGACCTCCTACGGTCGAAACGGGGGTCCTGTTCATCGGGAGGGGTGTGGCGTACCGCAAAACGGACGAAACGGACCTCCTACGGTCGAAACGGGGGTCCTGTTCATCGGGAGGGGTGTGGCGTACTACAAAACGGGACTCCACGGGATACTGTTCATCTCCACCGTCGACCTCCTCCAGCCTCCACGGGCTACCGTCGACCTCCTTCAGCCTCCACGGGCTCCTGTTCATCCAGCCTCCACCGCGCGCTACTCCACCGGCTACTGTTCAACCACCCCTCCACCGTCTACTGTTCATCCAGCCCTCCACACCACGGGGTCCTGTCCAACCACCCCTCCACGGGCACCCCTCCACCATCTACTGTTCATCCAGCCCTCCACCACGGGGTTCTGTTCATCCAGAGGCAACGCCACCGCTCACTGTTCATCCAACCCCCCCCCCCCGCAACGCTCACTGTTCATCCAATCGATCAGCTTCAGTTAGCAGCAGTAGCGAAGGAATCGCTCGATCGGGTTCAGTTCACAGCCATCGATCGATCGCTCGGGTTCAGTAATGCCTAGCCTGCAGTGCAATCGCTCGGGTTCAGTTAGAGCCCAACGCCTCGCTCAGGTTCAGTTAGAGCCAACGCCTCGCACACACGCGCGTACGTGTACGAGAGAAACGCGCATCGCTCGGCCCCCGACCTCCCACCGTAACCGGGAACTCCCCGAAATTTTCCTCGCCCTCGCTTCTACCACGGGTTTTTCCGTCATGGACGGCCCATAGAATGTCATGCCGCTGCGTCTCCGGCCCGCCCAGGACGAAAAGCCCATTTTCTGTCATGATTTTTTGTCATAGAAGTAGGAGCCCACCACATCTATGATGATACCGGGTTTTGTCACAATTATCGTCATAGAAGTGTCATATGTATGACAGAAAAAAAATCGTTCGACCCAAAATGTCACGGATATGTCTTTTTTTGTAGTGATATTCTACGAAGATCTTTATCGGTCAAACCGCATAACAACATACATTGTTCCCTTTGTCATCGGTATGTTACTTGCCCGAGATTCGATCGCCGGTATCCTTATACCTAGTTCAATCTCGTTACCAACAAGTCTCTTTACTCGTTCTTTAATGCATCATCCTGTAACTAACTCATTAGTCACATTGCTTGCAAGGCTTACAGTGATGTGCATTACCGAGAGGGCCCAGAGATACCTCTCCGAAACATGGAGTGACAAATCCTAATCTGATCTATGCCAACCCAACAAATACCTTCGGAGACACCTGTAGAGCATCTTTATAATCACCCATTTACGTTGGGATGTTTGATAGCACACAAGGTGTTCCTCCGGTATTCGGGAGTTGCATAATCTCATAGTCTGAGGAACATGTATAAGTCATGAAGAAAGCAATAGCAATAAAACTAAACGATCATTATGCCAAGCTAACGGATGGGTCTTGTCCATCACATCATTCTCTAATGATGTGATCCCATTCATCAAATGACATCACATGTCTATGGTCAGGAAACTTAACCATCTTTGATTAACGAGCTAGTCTAGTAGAGGCATACTAGGGACACTTTGTTTTGTCTATGTATTCACACATGTATCAAGTTTCCGGTTAATAATTAAAAACAATTCTAGCATGAATAATAAACATTTATCATGATATAAGGAAATAAAATAATAACTTAATTATTGCCTCTAGGGCATATTTCCTTCAGTCTCCCACTTGCACTAGAGTCAATAATCTAGTTCACATCGCCATGTGATTTAACACCAATAGTTCACATCACCATGTGATTAACACCCATAGTTCACATCGCCATGTGACCAACACCCAAAGGGTTTACTAGAGTCAATAATCTAGTTCACATCGCTATGTGATTAACACCCAAAGAGTACTTAGGTGTGATCATGTTTTGCTTGTGAGAGAAGTATAGTCAACGGGTCTGCCATATTCAGATCTGTATGTATTTTGCAAATTTCTATGTCTACAATGCTCTGCACAGAGCTACTCTAGCTAATTGATCGCACTTTCAATATGTATCCAGATTGAGACTTAGAGTCATCGGGATCAGTGTCAAAGCTTGCATAGACGTAACCCTTTACGACGAACCTTTTTGTCACTTCCATAACCGACAAACATATCTTATTCCACTAAGGATAATTTTGACCGCTATCCAGTGATCCACTCCTGGATCACTATTGTACCCTCTTGCCAAACTCATGGTGAGGTACACAATAGGTCTGGTACACAGCATATCATACTTTATAGAACCTATGACTGAGGCATAGGGAATGACTTTTCATTCTCTTTCTATTTTCTGCCGTGGTCGAGTTTTGAGTCTTTACTCAATTTCACACCTTGCAATACAGGCAAGAACTCCTTCTTTGACTGTTCCATTTTGAACTACTTCAAAATCTTGTCAAGGTATATACTTCATCGAAAGTCTTATCAAGCGTCTTGATCTATCTCTATAGATCTTGATGCTCAATATGTAAGCAGCTTTACCGAGGTCTTTCTTTGAAAAACTCCTTTCAAACTCTCCTTTATGCTTTCCAGAAAATTCTACATCATTTCCGATCATCAATATGTTATTCACATATACTTATCATAACGGTTGTAATGCTCCCACTCACTTTCTTGTAACTACAGGCTTCACCGCAAGTCTGTATAAAACTATATGCTTTGATCAACTCATCAAAGCTCATATTCCAACTCCAAGATGCTTGCACCAGTCCATAGATGGATCGCTGGAGCTTGCATATTTTGTTAGCACCTTTAGGATTGACAAAACCTTCTGGTTGCATCATATACAACTCTTCTTTAATAAATCCATTAAGGAATGCAGTTTTGTTATCCATCTACCAGATTTCATAAAATGTGGAAATTGCTAACATGATTCGGACAGACTTAAGCATCCATACGAGTGAGAAAATATCATCATAGTCAACACCTTGAACTTGTCGAAAACCTTTTGCGACAATTCGAGCTTTGTAGATAGTAACACTACTATCAGCGTCCGTCTTCCTCTTGAAGATCCATTTATTCTCAATGGCTCGCCGATCATCGGGCAAGTCAATCAAAGTCCACACTTTGTTCTCATACATGGATCCCATCTCAGAATCCATGGCCACAAGCCATTTCGCGGAATCTGGGCTCATCATCGCTTCATCATAGTGCGTAGGTTCGTCATGGTCTAGTAACATGACTTCCAGAGCAGGATTACCGTACCACTCTGGTGCGGACCATACTCTGGTTGACCTATGAGGTTCGGCAGCAACTTGATCTGAAGTTTCATGATCATCATCATTAACTTCCTCACTAATTGGTGTAGGCATCACTGGAACTAATTTCTGTGATGAACTACTTTCCAATTGGGGAGAAGGTACAATTACCTCATCAAGTTTTACTTTCCTCCCACTCACTTCTTTCGAGAGAAACTCCTTCTCTAGAAAGGATCCATTCTTAGCAACGAATATCTTGCCTTCGGATCTGTGATAGAAGGTGTACCCAACAGTATCCTTTGGGTACACAATGAAGACGCATTTCTCCGATTTGGGTTCGAGCTTATCAGGTTGAAGCTTTTTCACATAAGCATCGCAGCCCCAAACTTTAAGAACCGACAGCTTAGGTTTCTTGCTAAACCACAGTTCATACGGTGTCGTCTCAACGGATTTAGATGGTGCCCTATTTAACATGAATGCAGTTGTCTCTAATGCATAATCCCAAAACGATAGTGGTAAATCGGTAAGAGACATCATAGATCGCACCATATCCAATAAAGTACGGTTACGACGTTTGGACACACCATTACGCTGTGGTGTTCCAGGTGGCGTGAGTTGTGAGACTATTCCACATTGTTTCAAATGAAGACCAAACTCATAACTCAAATATTCACCTCCACGATCAGATCGTAGAAACTTTATTTTCTTGTTATGATGATTTTCCACTTCACTCTGAAATTCTTTGAACTTCTCAAATGTTTCAGACTTATGTTTCATCAAGTAGATATACCCATATCTGCTCAAATAATCTGTGAAGGTCAGAAAATAACGATACCCACCACGAGCATCAATACTTATCGGACCGCATACTTCAGTATGTATTGTTTCCAATAAGTCCGTTGCTCGCTCCATTGTTCCGGAGAACGGAGTCTTAGTCATCTTGCCCATGAGGCATGGTTCACAAGCATCAAGTGATTCTAAAAGCCCATTAGCATGGAGTTTCTTCATGCACTTTACACCAATATGACCTAAACGGCAGTGCCACAAATAAGTTGCACTATCATTATTAACCTTGCATCTTTTCTCTTCAATATTATGAATATGTGTATTACTACGATCGAGATTCAATAAACCATTTATATTAAGTGTATGACCATAGAAGGTTTTATTCATGTAAACAGAACAACAATTATTCTTTGACTTCAATAAATAACCGTATTGCAATAAACATGATCTAATCATATTCATGCTCAGCGCAAACACCAAATAACATTTATTTTAGGTTCAACACTAATCCCGAAGGTAAAAGGAGTGTGCGATGGTGATCAACCTTGGAATCATTTCCAATACACATCGTCACCTCGTTCTTAACTAGTCTCTGTTTATCTTGCAACTCCTGTTTTCGTGTTACTACTCTTAGCAACTGAACCAGTATCAAATACCGAGGGGTTGCTATAAACACTAGTAAAGTACACATCAATAACATGTATATCAAATATACCTTCGTTCACTATGCCATCCTTCCTATCCGCCAAGTATCTAGGGCGGTTCCTCTTCCAGTGACCATTTCCTTTGCAGTAGAAGCACTCAGTTTCAGGCTTGGGTCTAGCTTTGGGCTTCTTCATGGGAGTGGAAACTTGCTTGCCATTCTTCTTGAAGTTCCCTTTCTATTCCTTTGCCCTTTTACTTGAAACTAGTGGTCTTGTCAACCATCAACACCTGATGCTTTTTCTTGATTTCTACCTTCGCCGATTTCAGCATCGCGAAGAGCTCGGCAATCGTTTTCGTCATCCGTTGCGTATTATAGTTCATCACGAAGTTCTAGTAGCTTGGTGATAGTGACTATAGAACACTATCAATCACTATATTATCTGGAAGATTAACTCCCACTTGATTCAAGCGATTGTAGTACCCAGACAATCTAAGCACATGCTCACTATTTGAGCTATTCTCCTCCATCTTGTAGGCAAAGTACTGTCAGAGGTCTCATACCTCTCGTCACGGGCATGAGTCTAAAATACTAATTTCAACTCTTGGAACATCTCATATGCTCCATGGCGTTCAAAACGTTTTTGAAGTCCCGGTTTCAAGCCGTAAAGCATGGTGCACTCAACTATCAAGTAGTCATCATATCAAGCTTGCCAAACGTTCATAATGTTTGCATATACTCCTGCAATAGGTCTATCACCTAGCGGTGCATCAAGGACATAATTCTTCTGTGCAGCAATGAGGATAATCCTCATATCACGGACCTAGTCTTGCTACTATCATGTTTCAACTTAGTTTTCTCTAGGAACTTATCAAAAATAAAACGGGGGAGCTATACGCGAGCTATTGATCTACAACATAGATATGCAAATACTATCAGGACTAAGTTCATGAGAAATTAAGTTCAATTAATCATATTACTTAAGAACACCCACTTAGATAGACATCCCTCGAGTCATCTAAATGATCACGTGATCCATATCAACTAAACCATGTCCGATCATCACGTGAGATGGAGTAGTTTTCAATGGTGAACATCACTATGTTGATCATATCTACTATATGATTCACGCTCGACCTTTCGGTCTCAGTGTTCCGAGGCCATATCTGCATATGCTTGGCTCGTCAAGTTTAACCCGAGTATTCTACATGTGCAAAACTGGCTTGCACCCGTTGTATGTGAACGTAGAGCTTATCACACCCGATCATCACGTGGTGTCTCAGCACGAAGAACTGTCGCAACGGTGCATACTCAGGGAGAACACTTGTACCTTGAAATTTAGTGAGAGATCATCTTATAATGCTACCGTTGTACTAAGCAAAATAAGATGCATAAAGGATAAACATCACATGCAATCAATATAAGTGATATGATATGGCCATCATCATCGTGTGCCTTTGATCTCCATCTCCAAAGCACCGTCATGATCACCATCGTCACCGGCTTGACACCTTGATCTCCATCGAAGCATCGTTGTCGTCTCGCCCGCTTCTACAACTATCGCTACCGCTTAGTGATAAAGTGAAGCAATTACCTGGCGATTGCATTTCATACAATAAAGCGACAACCATAAGGCTCCTGCCAGTTGCCGATAACTTTTACAAAACATGATCATCTCATACAACAATTTATATATCATCATGTCTTGACCATATCACATCACAACATGCCCTGCAAAAACAAGTTAGACGTCCTCTACTTTGTTGTTGCAAGTTTTACGTGGCTGCTATGGGCTTAGCAAGAACCGTTCTTACCTACGCATCAAAAACCACAATGATTTTTCGTCAAGTGTGTTGTTTTAACCTTCAACAAGGACCGGGCGTAGTCACACTCGATTCAACTAAAGTTGGAGAAACATACACCCACTAGCCACCTGTGTGCGAAGCACATCGGTAGAACCAGTCTCATGAACGCGGTCATGTAATGTCGGTCTGGGCCGCTTCATCCAACAATACCGCCGAACCAAAGTATGACATGTTGGTAAGCAGTATGACTATTATCGCCCACAACTCTTTGTGTTCTACTCATGCATATACCATCGACGCATAGACCTGGCTCGGATGCCACTGTTGGGGAACGTAGCATGCAATTTCAAAATTTTCCTACGCTCATGCAAGATCTATCTAGGAGATGCATAGCAACGAGGGGGAGAGTGTGTCTACGTGCCCTCGTAGACCGTTAAGCGGAAGTGTTTGACAACGCGGTTGATGTAGTCGAACTTCTTCTTGTTCCAACCGATCAAGTACCGAACGTACAGCACCTCCGAGTTCTGCACACGTTCAGCTCGATGACGTCCCTCGAACTCTTGATCCAGCAAAGTGTCGAGGGAGAGTTCCATCAGCACGACGGCGTGGTGACAGTGATGGTGAAGTAATTCGCGCAGGGCTTCGCCTAAGCACTACGTGAAAATGACCGGAGGCGTAAACTGTGGAGGGGGCGCCGCACACGGCTAACAATTGTTGGTGTGTGTTCTAGGCGCCCCCTCCCCATGTATATATAGGTGGGAGAGGGAGGGGAGAAGCCTTGGGGCGCCCCAAGTAGGAGGAATCCTACTTGGGGGCCTCCTCCAATTCGGCCTCCCCCTTTCCTTATCTCCGGAGGGGGGAGGGAAAGAGGGGAGAGGGGAAAGGAAGGGGGACAACAAATGATCTAGCTTTTATGGAAGCTTTAACATTTTTATGGACTGGTGTGGGAAGAGTAGACATTGGGCTGGTCCACCGCATACTGCACATCACCTACACTCCTTGATATTATCTCCGAGTTGTAGTCCGCTTTTATTTCAGGAAAAATGGTCACTGATAACATTATTACTGCATATGAGTGTTTGCATTTTATAAAGAGGAACGGGGCAAAGAAGCATCAGTTCTGCGCGCTGAAACCCTGGAGGCTATCCCGTCGTGTCGGATTTAGACTCCACTTTGTAATTTATCTATTTCTTTTTATATAAAAAGGCTTCTCTATTTTTTGCAATTTTTTATATAAAAAGGTTGTGCGACCAGCTTTTGTTTGCAAAGCTTAGGGCATTTCTAAACGATTGTCTAAAAATGGCGGAGTATACTCCACTAAGTTTTGGCCGTTTCTAGCCGATCTCTTAAATGTAGTGGAGTAAGACTTACTTTTGTTTTTTCCCGCAAAAAAAAGACTTACTTTTGTTTATGCATTTCATCAAATAATTGTCATGCAGCCTATAAAAACACACATACAAGATGGAGCTACACACAAACATGCAGCCTAGAGGCCATACATACAGCGGCCGCGGCTGAAATCCATCATGAGGAGCTCCCTGGTGACGGTTCTAAACATCACAAGTTTTTGAACATACATCTCTGCACCTCTTTCGTCTGTAGCGCCAGGGAACAGCGGCCGCTGCGGAAGCTGGAGGTCTACTTGGGGGCAACAAATCATCTACTTGGGGGCCTCCTCCAATTCGGCCTCCCCCTTTCCTATTCCCTCTTACCTCTCGACCATTTCGAGACTCCACGTCATGTCCGTGATCTCATCCGGGACTCCGAACAACATTCGATCACCAAATCACATAACTCATATAATACAAATCGTCATCGAACGTTAAGCATGCGGACCCTACGGGTTCAGGAACTATGTAGACATGACCGAGACACAACTCCGGTCAATAACCAATAGCGGAACCTGGATGCTCATATTTGGCTCCTACATATTCTACGAAGATCTTTATCGGTCAAACCGCATAACAACATACGTTGTTCCCTTTGTCATCGGTATGTTACTTGCCCGAGATTCGATCGCCGGTATCCTCATACCTAGTTGAATCTCGTTACTGACAAGTCCCTTTACTCGTTCCGTAATGCATCATCCCGTAACTAAGTCATTAGTCACATTGCTTGCAAGGCTTATAGTGATGTGCATTACCGAGAGGGCCCAGAGATACCTCTCCAAAACATGGAGTGACAAATCCTAATCTCGATCTATGCCAACCCAACAAATACCTTCGGAGACACCTGTAGAGCATCTTTATAATCACCCATTTACGTTGTGATGTTTGATAGCACACAAGGTGTTCCTCCGGTATTCTGGAGTTGCATAATCTCATGGTCTGAGGAACATGTATAAGTCATGAAGAAAGCAATAGCAATAAAACTAAACGATCATTATGCCAAGCTAACGGATGGGTCTTGTCCATCACATCATTCTCTAATGATGTGATCTCGTTCTTCAAATGAAAACACATGTCTATGGTCAGGAAACTTAACCATCTTTGATTAACGAGCTAGTCTAGTAGAGGCATGCTAGGGACACTTTGTTTTGTCTATGTATTCACACATGTATCAAGTTTCCGGTTAATACAATACTAGCATGAATAATAAACATTTATCATGATATAAGGAAACAAAATAATAACTTTATTATTGCCTCTAGGGCATATTTCCTTCAGGTGCTCTGCTCTTGCTCTCGCTCGTGGTGCTACTGCTGCTGCACGACATCCGGCAGCTATAGGAGTCGGGTGGGCAACAAACAGTAGATGATCCATTCTCTATCTTTTTAAAACTAAAGCTATAATCTACCTGCTATCATTAGTTTTGGATCTATCCACTCGTTTGCTACCATCAGTCTTGATTTCTGCATGCACCCCTTAGGCCTTACAAAATATAACTATTTTTTTATTATGCATGTCAGTTATTGTACACAATCGTACTAAACATGTAGAGAAAAAGAGAAGACCGTTGTGTGGGAATATAATGTCATGCAAACGCCGCTCCATGGTGGGCGAAGTGGGGCCCCCCTCCCGCCATTCCAGATTGTATTCCAGAGGAAGATACCTGTTCAGATGGGGATTCAAAGGGAGCCGACCACTCATATTTACCACCTGAGTTGTTTTCTCTAACCTGGCATGCTGATGCTGGTCATATCATGCATATGGCGCCTCGCATTGCTTACATTATACATATTATATGTCATCAGCTTAGTTTAGATTTGCTTTGTGTGAATGCCACCTGTTTGGTTTCTATATCATACTCCCACCGTTTCTAAATATTTGTCTTTTTAGAGATTTCAACAAGTGACTACATACGGAGCAAAATGAGTGAATCTACACTCTAAAATATGTCTATATACATCCGTATGTGGTAGTCCATTTGAAATCTCTAAAAAGACAAATATTTAGGAACGGAGGGAGTATATGGGAATTATGCAATGCCATCTTCTTTAGCCAGGCATCATATACGTGAATCATGCAATGCCATCCTGTTTAGCCAGTCATTGTATATGTGAATTATATCGTGCCATATTTTTTGAAAATATATTCCATTTGTCAACAATGTTTATACATTCATCTACTCTTCCTGTGCATCAGCCATTTGAGTCGGACATGGGAAAATCTGGAGTGAAAACAAGGTCTTCTGAGCAGTTAGTGCTACCTGTCGATGCAGATTTCTTGCTGGTTACAGATAGCTTCTCAGAGGAGGATTCTGAGATAGATGACCAGTCGTATCCCCCCCCCCCCCGAGGTGCATGCTCTAACTTGGTAGGGTTATATTGCTCATATCATACATATGGTGTCTTGCATTGCCATGCCATCTGCTTAGATTAGACATGCTTTCTGTGAATGCCTCATTTTGCTTTCTATATCAGATATGTGAATTATGCAATGCCATGTTTTTCAGCCAGTTATCATATATGTGAATTATGCACCGGCATGTAGCCAGGCATCATATATGTGAATTATCTCATGCCATCTTTTTTTCATTACGTATTCCATTTGTCGACAATCTGTGTATATTGAACTACTCTTCGTGTGTATCAGCCATTTGAGCCGGTCATGGAAAAATCAGGAGTGAAAACAAGGTCTTCAGAGTAGGCAATGGTACCTGTTGAAGCATATATCTCGATGGTTACAGGGAGCTCCTTAGAGGAGGATTCAGAGACAGATGATCAGTCCTATATCCACCTGAGGTGTATGCTCTAAGTTGCAATGTTTATATTTCTCATATCATGCATATGGTGTCTTGCATTGCTTAGTTTTGACATCATATGCACAATATTGAATTCCATCTACTTAGTTTAGAGATCATACATGCGAGTGCCAGCTGCTTAGTATATGAATCAATTATGTCAATTGTATCATGCCATCCTGTATACTTAGACAACATGTATGTGAATTATTTCATCCCAACCTATTTTAGAAAGACATCATATAGTTTTGTCATGTCATCCTATTTAGATACTCATCGTATGTTGAATTATGCCATTATATCATGTTAAGTTATCCATCATATATCTGAAACTGTGTCATGCCGTCCTGTTTAGTTAGGCATCATATATGTGAAATTGTGTCATGCTGTCCTGTTTGGTTAGACAACATATATGTGAATTACCACATCTGTCTATCATACAATATTTGTACGTTCAATTTCTTTTCTTGTTTATCAGCCATTTGAATTGGAGGGGGTGATGGCAGTATCTAAGGAAGCAAAAACCCGTTCTTCACAAAAGACAGTGCTACCCGTCGATGCAGATAGAACCATGGTTGTACTGGCCCACAAACTAGCCCCACCACACATAATCGAGACTCTTCCAGATTGCACACTTACACCGTTGGGCAGAGAACCAACTACAACCCATCTAACCCCAACCCCAGCGGATAGTAACCCACTTCTAGTTGACAAAGCACCATGTCCACCATAGAGTACCCCCACACGAGCAGTTTGTAAAGCAACTGCAGTGCCCAAAGCACGAAGACCACCACAGCGAACCCAAACTCCACGTTTGAAGCAGAAGAGCAACTGTTCTCAGGTCAGATTCCGTAGCTATGGTCCATACTCCTTTGTTGTTGCATCACTGTATTTACTCATACCAACTACTTTCAAATTTGAAGGATCCAATTCAAACTCCAATGGCGCAACATGTATGTTTTAAACCTATTTCTTTAACTGGATTGCTGTTCTAACTTCTTGCTCTATGTTGATTTCAGTTTCAGTTGTATAAACAGTTATGTTCTCATGTGATGCACATTACAAGTGTTGCCAATGCTGTGTAGTTTCTCACACTTATATTCTGTCTATGTTGTTGTGTCTTAAAAATATATGAGTTGAACTATCTCTCTCTCTTCATTAGGCAACATAAACTAGAATGATATGGACAATACAGTGACCATAGTACATAGATATATGTTTGTTTCATGTTGTTATCCTGTCCACCTTACTACTGAACCGGTTTACCAAAATGAGTTTCGTATACTACATGCAAAACATGTGATGTGTCTACTTGTTTCTCTTGTAGTATGCGAACAGAATATTGGAGAAGAGCACCCCACTATGCAATGGTAGAGAAAGTAATGCAGATAAGGTTCAAGATAGTGAGACAGCCCTGTTGGTCTCCAAGAAAGGTGATAAAAACGATCTCTTAGACAGTGAGAAAACCCCACAGTCCTGCGTTGATGTAGTGTTCGAGTTACTGGCCAGTAAAACTGGCACAAGCTCTTCAAACTCGCTGCCTGAATCACTTCGGCTTCTTCAGTCTCAGCTACAAGCTGAAAGGCATCAGTCAGCTGTGCTGCGGCAAGAAGCCGAAGGACTGAGGAAGTCCCTGCAGAATTCAAATGCATACTTTCTTGTGCAACAGCAAGTGCTGGAGGATTTAAGCGCCAAACAAGAGAAAGTTAATAAGCTTGCTAAGCATATTGCCAGCATTATGGGTACCCAGGATATTGTTTCTTGAGCTCTTCTGAAGTGGTTTCAGTTCTGGACTTGTTTTGCTGCGGCGTTTATTTGCACTGGTCGCCAAGTTTGACTACCAGTGTATATGATATGGGGCTTTGTTCCCTATATTTGCACTGGTGGCGAACTTTGATGCCCAGTGGATGTAATATGTGTAATAGCCGTGATAGCCTAGCGTAAGTTGCTTGCTTATTTATTTCCTTGTTGTCTTGTTTATTTGTTTGCTTGTGGTCAGTGCAGTTCTTTTTCCGCGGTTTGCTAGTGGCCGCAATAACCTATTTTTAAAAACTAGTCCATAATAACCATGGGCTACATATTTACTGTAGTTACCATGGGCCTCCTACTGGCCATAGAAACAATGGGCCTTCTAAGGGCCGTAGAAACGATGGGTCTTCTACGGTCCATAGCATCAATGGGCCTTCTACGGGCCGTATGATCGATCGGGCAAACATGGGCCAATAACAGACCGCATTATGAGCCGTAAACGGGCTATATTTGGAATCGTCCGTTCATGGGCCGACCATAATGGGCTGTCGTTAATCTGCCGTATTTGATGACGCTACGAAAATGGCCCAACGGATTAACGGGCCGATTGTAACCACGGGCAGAATTTGGCCCACAAGCAGAAAAGGCCAGCAACGGGCCGTAAGTAACCGAATGCTGGAACTAAGCCCAAGAATAAATGGGCTCTGAGAAGGCCGAAACATAACACGGGTTGGAAACGGCCCAATGGAATAATGGGCCGTTAATGGGTATAAAGCGGTACACTGTTCATTGCGGGCCAGATTCACCACGGGCCTTTAATGGGCCAAGAGTTACAAATGGCCTCGTATGGGCCGAAAGACATCATGGGCCATACATGGGCCGGAAGTTACAGCGGGCTGGAATCATATTGGACGGCCCAGATGAAGCTACTGGGCTTAATTCCAGTAGGCCATAACGGGTCGTGAGTTAGCGGGCCGTAAATGGGCTATATACGTACTGGCCGTTAACAGGCTTTCCGTGGGCCGGCCCGTTACCGTTTGACCAAGTCAAACGGGCCAGCCTTTTCACCTGAATGGGCCTCTGTTGGGCCATGCCACATGTCGACGTATCATAGGCGCCTCCTATCCAATGAATGGATGACATCTGTCCAAACGGTGAGCCAACACGTGTTTCCTCCGGCCAATGAGAATTTTACACGTGGAAAATCCTCATTGGTCCGGGCTGTTAGCGGGTTATTGGATCCAAAATTGGACCCGATAGCTTAACGGCGTCCCGTTACGGTGGATGCCACATGTCGGTCACCCTTGACGAAAGCACTTCTATGACGCGCGATTTATCGTCATGGAAGTGGACACTTCCGTGATGATAATTTTGGTAATGTCATGGAACACTTCTACGACAGCACATGTATGACTATCTTGATTCTGTCATAAAATTGTCATGGATGTACATGCATGACAGAAAACATGACCTATTGTGACAAACACATATCATCACGGAAGTGTATTTTTTGTAGTGTAGAACTCCAATTGCTAGAGTCAATTCTGAGCCTTCTTGCAGTCAGAGCCAAGCACAGCCAGAGAAAGTGTCTGATCATGTTGTGGAGGAAGCTATGCCTGATGAGGCAATATTTTCTGATGAAGAGGATGTGAAATTGTATCCTGGCTATGTCCAACACAATAAACAGGAAGATGCAGCAGATGAGGATTATATACCAGCAGAATTTTCTGACACAAATGATGATGAGAAGTAGGAGGAACAGGACATGGGACATTTTGAAGATGATGAGGAGGACAGGCCTTTAGTTATGTATGACAGAGAGAATCCCTCAATTAAGGAAGGTGTAGTCTTTCCCTCTACAGTTGACTGTAGAAATGCAGTTGCAACATTCTCAATAAGGACAGAAACAGAATTTCAAATTGACAAAAGTGATCCAACAAGGTTTACTGTGCATTGTGCATATGATAGGTGTAAATGGAGATTGCATGCATCTTTGATGAGGAGAGGCACACTGTTTCAGGTACTACACATGTTTTCATAGTTGCAACCTCTAATAAACTAGTTCTGATTAATAGTTATTTATTACTTATTGTGTTTTCTTATTCATTTCAGATCAAAGTAAATCCTTATCAACACAACTGCCCAAGTGTTAACAGAAGCCAGAGGGTGAGAGCTGCAAAGAGAAGGTGGATAGCAGATGCTGCAATGTCATGGATCAGACATAATCCAGGCATTGGTCCAAAAGAAATTCAACAGAAGTTACTTGAGAAATATGGAGTTGAACCTCCATATATGAGATGTTACTATGGGAAAGAGATGGCCCTCGACAGGATATATGGCAAGTATAGTGATAGTTTTCAGCTACTTTACACATTCAAGGCTGAAGTTGAGAGGGCTTCACCTGGCAGTGTTGTTGAGATTGACAAACACACTGTACAGTACAAGCTCAGAGGTAAAACTTTCCAAAAAGAGTGCTTTTGAAGAGTATTTGTCTGTTTCAAGGCTTGTCAGAAGGGTTTCTTGGAGGGGTGTAGGCCATACCTCGTTGTGGATGCTACAGCATTGAATGGAAGGTTTAGAGGCCAACTAGTTGCTGCATGTGCCATAGATGCTCATAACTGGCTATTTCCTATAGCATATGGTGTCATAGAAGCAGAGTCTGAACAGAGTTGGGCTCAATTTTTCAAAAACCTAAAAAATGTCATAGGACATCGAGAAGGGGCTCGGTTTCCGGTTGACTTTTCAAATCCTATCTGATACATACTAATGCTTGTAAAGGACTAGAAACTGCTGTGGAAGAGGTCTACCCTGCAGTTGAGCATAGAGAGTGCATGAGGCATCTAGCTCAGAATTTTAGTAAGAAGTTTAAGGGGAAGTTTTATGATGAGAATTTGTGGCCTTCCTCACTTACTTACAGCATCAAGAAGCACAACTACCATGTGAGACAGTTGCACAGCAAGCCCAAGGTCAAGGAATATTTGGAAATGCACCACAAAAAAACATGGGCTAGAGCTCTAATAAATGACTTCAGCAAGGTTGATTATGTTAACAACAACCTGGCAGAAGCATTTAACTCCAAGATCAAGAAGTACAAGGGGCTGCACATAGTGGACTTGCTAGACAAGATTAGGCAATACATCATGGAGAAGTTTGATATAAGGAATAGGATTGCCACTGACCATTTCATTGGCCACAACATCATACCATCTGTAATGAAGGCCTTGATGGCTAAATCAAAAGGTTTGGGAATGACTTTGGTCAGGAGAAGCCCAACAGAGGTAGAGGTGACTGCTACTGACAAAGAAAAAAGAGAATGGAGGTATCCAGTAGACCTAGCTAAGTGGATTTGCAGCTGGAGACAGTGGCAACTTACTGGCAAGCCATGCATCCATGCTCTCTTTTTTATTACAGCTCTGAGAGGTGAAGCCAATGCCATTGATCAATATGTTCATAAGTACTACTCTGTTGAGAAATTCATAGCTACTTATGCAAACAACCTACCAGCTTTAGAGGGAAAGCAACAGTTGGACAAAGTGGATCCAGGATTCAAATTGTGTGCACCAGTTCAGAATAGAGCACCAGGTAGGCCAAGAAAGCAAAGGATCGGGGCTAGTAGTGAAGGAAAGGGGCTTGGTGCTAGGAAGAGAAAGTGCAAGAGGTGTGGGAGATTTGGACACATTGCCAAAAAGTGTAAAGAATCAGTTGATGCTACATTTGGAGAGGAGGATGAACATTGGGGAGCAGAAAATATGGATGAGGCTGCAACAGAACCACTGAACAATGAGGAAAATGCAAATGCTGATGGAACAGATGATGATGATGATCGAGTTGAGCAGCCATCTACACAAGTTGAAGCTACAATACTGAGGTATTTGCACTTACTACATTGCATTATTGTTTCTATTTCTAGGTTTCTGAATGTGCCATGTCTGATTACTCAATCATCTATCAGCCCCAGGAAAAATTACAAAAGGCCAACTGATAGAGGGGCTTCTCCAAGAGCAGCTAAGAAGAAACCAGGCCATGCAGCAGTAGTTGAACCCTCTGCTAATGCTCAAGCTCCAGCTCCAGCAAAGAACACCAGATCCAAGGCAAGGCTGTTACCCAACCCAGCAAGAAACACTAGGAGCAAATCACTGAAGTTCTAATTGCTCCCTGTCATCTTGAACTTAATAATGTGATGTGCACTTGGCTCTTGAATGTGCACTGTCATGTTGTGATGTTGAACTACTTTGTTATGTCGTCGTCGTGTCATCTTGAACAACTTTGGTATGTTGTTGTCGTGCGAACAACTTTGGTATGTCATCATCGTGTGAACAACTTTGGTATGTTGTTGTCGTGTGAACAACTTTCGTATGTTGTCGTCGTGTGAACAACTTTGGTATGTTGTTGTCGTGTGAACAACTTTGGTATGTTGTTGTCGTCTGAACAACTTTGGTATGTCATCGTGTTGTTCAATTGTTATCATTCTGTGATGTTCAATTGTTGTGCAATCTTATGGCATGTTCAAGATCAATCAATGTTTTGGATCATCGATACTACTGAATTCACATAAATAACTCATAAACAAGTTCCAAACTACATGTTCCATTACCATTTAGTTCATCATCCATCATAAACAGCACTACATCATCCATCATAAACAGCACTACATCATCCATTAAACTTGCTCAAATCTGTGAAGACACAGAGATGGCCACAACAACAACACACAATAGGGCAATACCAAACAACAGTGTCCACACACGCAACATTTCATCTCGCTCTTTCAGTTTCTTCTTCAAAGTGCGCTTCTTCTTCGCCAGCTCCAGGTTTCTCTTCTGCAAATGATGACATTTGATCCACATCCGTTCAATCTCAGCATGCATGTCTTCAAATGCAAGTGCAACACGAGTTGGGGGGGGGGGGCAGATCAACCCAAACCAACCAGTGGCACTCTTCTGGCAACTGCAATTTAGGCAAAGATCAGATCAAGCAAGGACATGTCCATATCCAAGATTAATGATCTAAATGTTACTCTTACATCAAGTGGGCACCCTAAACACCGTCGGCCGGTGCTTCCCCCTCCCCAAGCGACTCGACGGGCCGGAACTAGGCCATGTTCAGCGCAACGGTGCTTCGAGCGGTACTCCAAGCCGGTGTAGGTGTCGTCCAGTAGATAAAACTCGAATGCATGCTCCACAATGCCCACCCCGTCGACCTTCTCGAAAAATGTGAGATTTTTCCCCAAAATACACAAACCCTAACCCTAGAACAGAGGAGCCACGGGAAATCTAAAGGGAATCACCAAGCGTTGCTTACCTCTCCAGCCATGGCGGGTGCCGACGAGAGCTTAGATGAGATGCTCGTGCTCGACATCTCCAGATCCACCTCCTCCCGCTTCTCCTCCTCTGGTTTTGCCACGTCGTCACTCTTTTTTTCACTTGAGCTCAACGAGGAGGAAGTAATAAGGGCAACCAGCCCAGGGGCAAAAATGTCCATAAACGGTCGCCGATTATGGTCAAACGGCGCTGACCAGGTGGAGCCGTGACGGAAGGGCAAAAACATAAGTGCAGCAAACGCGGTTGGGCAAGACTGAGGGTTTTTTGAATTTAGGGGCAAAACAAACGGGTGTGACACAACTAAGGGCTGAAATGTAATTGTCCCTTATTATTTATGCTAGAATTGTATTGATCGAAAACCTAAATATATGTGTGAATACATAAACAAACACCATGTCCCTAGGGAGCCTCTACTTGACTAGCTCGTTGATCAAAGATGGTTAAGGTTTCCTAACCATGGACATGAGTTGTCATTTGATAACGGGATCACATCATTAGGAGAATGATGTGATGGACAAGACCCATCTGTTAGCTTAGCATTATGATCATTCAGTTTTATTGCTATTGTTTTCTTCATGTCAAATACATATTCCTTCGACTATGAGATTATGCAACTCCCGGATACCGGAGGAATGCCTTATGTGCTATCAAACGTTAGAACATAACTGGGTGATTATAAATATGATCTACAGGTTTCTCCGAAGGTGTTTGTTGAGTTGGAATAGATCGAGATTAGGATTTGTCACTCCGAGTATCAGAGAGGTATCTCTGGGCCCTCTCGGTAATACACATCATAAGCTTGCAAGCAAACGATTAAGGAGTTAGTCACGAGGTCATGTATTATAGAACGAGTAAAGAGACTTGCCGTAACGAGATTGAACTAGGTATGAAGATACCGACGATCTAATCTCGGGCAAGTAACATACCGATGGACAAGGGAATTACGTATGTTGTCATAACGGCTCGACTGATAAAGATCTTCATAGAATATGTAGGAGCCAATATGGGCATCCAGGTTCCGCTATTGGTTATTGACCGGAGAGGTGTCTCGGTCATGTCTACATAGTTCTCGAACCCGTAGGGTCCGCACGCTTAACGTTCGATGACGATATAGTATTATATGAGTTACGTGATTTGGTGACCGAATTTTGTTCAGAGTCCCGGATGAGACCACGGACATGACGAGGAGTCTCAAAATGGTCGAGAGGTAAAGATTGATATATAGGACGATAGTATTCGGACACCAGAAGTGTTTCGGGGGTACCGGGTACTTATCGGGTCACCGGAAGGGGTTCCGGGCACCCCCGGCAAAAGATATGGGCCTTATGGGCCAAGAGGGGAAACGCACCAGCCACAAGGGGCTGGTGTGCCCCCCATATGGGTCGGCCAAGGAGGAGAAGGAAAGAGGGGAAGGGAAAGGAAAGAGAGGAATAGGATTCCCCCTTCCATCCCTCTCCCCCTCTCTTTCCTTCCCCTTCCGACATATATGCCAAGGGGGGCGCGCGGCTAGGGAGGAGCCCAAGTAGGATTCGGTCCTACTTGGGGCGCCTCCGGGCCTCTCCCCTCCCCCTCCCACCTATATATATGTGGGGGCGCTTAGCAAAAACCAGACAATTGTTTAGCCGTGTGCGGCGCCCCCTCCACCGTTTACACCCCCGGTCATATTTTCGTAGTGCTTAGGCGAAGCCCTGCGAGGATCACTTCACCATCACCATCACCACGCCGTCGTGCTGACAGAACTCATCTACTACCTCGACGTCTTGCTGGATCAACAAGGCGAGGGACGTCACCGAGCTGAACATGTGCAGAACGCGGAGGTGTCGTGCGTTCGGTACTTGATCAGTTGAAGCGTGAAGAAGTTCGACTACATCAACCGCGTTGAGAAACGCTTCTGCTTACGGTCTACGAGGGTATGTAGACACACTCTCCCCCTCGTTGCTATGCATCTCCATGGATAGATCATTGCGTGTGCGTAGAATTTTTTTTGTTTTCCCTGCAATGATTCCCAACACCCGGCGGCAAACCAACCTCGGTAGGCCAAAATTTCGAAGTCGGATGGAGTTGCGGTGGGCGATTGGCTGCCGCCGGTGGCCGTGGCTTCCTCCTCTGGCCAAAGAGGCCCTCATCCACCTCCGCCGCCACCCCTATACCGTTCCTCCTCCTCTCCGCCTCGAATCACTGCTGCTCCGTCACTCTGATTCACGCCGCCACTGCTGCTCCGCTGCCCTGATTCGCTCCGCCACCGCATCGATTGGCCACCCCCGCCGGCCCTCCGACGCTCCTCCGTGCCACCCCGACGCTGCCGCCCCCACTGCCGCTGCCCGGATTCGTCCACCGCCCATTAGTTTTTACATCTCCATTTTGCATCACCTATTGGAATTGCACTTTTACATCTCCGTTTTGCATCATCTGTTGAAGTTGGCCCTTTTTTTGGAGATGCAAAAAGTACATTTTGGAGATGTAAATTTTTACATCTTCTGTTTTACATCTCCAAGTTTGCATCTTCTATTGGAGATGCTCTTATAAATAGATCAATCTATTCTTCTTCCCAATACCAAAACTTGCATCCTTCCTACATACAATTTTTAGCAAACCCTGAGTTTCAAATTGCAACGAATCTGAAGAACAATGATACAAAATGGCACTCACTCCATCCTTTTCACACCTGTAGAAAATCCATCTGGGGTGTTTGGGCATGCATGAGATGAGGCGCAGCACCAGCAACCAGCTGTGATCACACTTCATGATCGGTAGAGGCTCAACAACGAGTTGCTGGACGATGGCTAAGCTCGGACGACGGGCGGACATGGTTGTTCCTGTGATAGGTCGATTGGTGAGATGCGAGCACCAAGAGCGGGAGGACATACGAAGAGGCAGCACGGAGCGGCCGAGGTGGTAGTGTGGTTTGGTCCCCATTGAATCCCTCCAAAACACAACGACGTCGCTGACTGGGTGCATCGAGTCCGGCTACAGGTGTAGATCCATCGATTTAGGTGCCGGCGACGAGAAGCGGCCGAGTTGAGGTGGGGGAAGAGCGCAACAGGTTCTACGGGTAGTTGGCGGTGGCGCATGGTGGCCGGCGGAGGCAAGTAGGGTGGCGTCGGAGTGGATGAGGAGCGTGGTGGGGAGGGTGTGCGGCCGAGGGGGTAGGGAAAAAGTTTACTCCACATGCGGGAGACCAAATCACATCATATACGATCGCAAATCATCAAACATAGTTGTCGAGGCTCCCGCAATGTTTGCTCCATCGTGGTGATCACATCCACGTTTTCAGAGTTAACCACAAACTTGATACTCCCTCTATTCCCTTATAAAATGTCTCTTTGTTTTTTTGTCAAACTTTGACTTATATTTTTGATCAGCAAAATATGGATTATATATCATAAAAAATATATCATCAGAAAGTTCTTTGAAATGTGTATCCAATGACGTACTTTTTGTGGCATATAACTCATTTTTGTTGATAAACTTAATGGTCAAAGTTAGATATTAAAAAAATAAAGTGACCTTGTATAAGAAAATGGAAGGAGTACGCCCAATGAACTGTCCTAGAGTTAGTCCATATTTTAAAGCTATGACCTCAGCAGTCAACACATCTAAGCACCACTCAATCATGTCTCGTATAGAGGCTATCTCAGACCATGCACCCATCCTCTTATCTACTGGATTGCCACGACCACAGCACAGACGCAAGTTCAAGTTCGAACTGGGTTGGTGGCATCGGGATGGATTCCGAGACATGGTCAAGGAGGTGTGGGATAAACCGGTTGCCGGACATACCCCAATTCACAAATGGAACAACAAAATGTGTGCTTTACGTAAGTTCCTTCGTGGTTGGGCTAGGCACACTGCGGGTATCCTCAAAAAATAAAAGCTTCGTCTTTCATCTATTATTGATGATTTAGAAGCTTTGGCAGAGATTAGACCTCTCTCTGAGCATGAAATAGAGATCAAGAGTCAATCGAATGCCCAGTTAGCTCGCATGGTACATGAAGAGGAACTTAAGTGGTACCAGCATTCAAAATCTCAGTTTATCCTAAAAGGTGATTCGAATACGAGATATTTCCATGGTGTCGCCAATGGTAGACACCGAAAGAAACTTATTCATTCCCTACATCAGGAGGAGGGCACGATTGAAGGGCATGAGCAACTTAAGTCTTATATAAATAATTATTACAAAAATCTATTCGGAACCCCTAAGAAAGGAAACTTCTCGATGGATGAGTCTCGAATAGATGACGTCCCGCAAGTTTCTGATGCGGAAAATAGCCTTCTAACAGCTCCATTTTCTGAGGAGGAAGTTAGAAAGGCGGTTTTCCTAATGGAGCACAACAAAGCTCCGGGTCCAGATGGTTTTCCCGCTGAGTTCTACCAAAACTTTTGGGATGTCATCAAACATGATCTCCTACTCTTGTTTGGCTGCCTTCACGTTGGCCAACTAGAGTTGTTTCGATTAAACTTCGGTGAAATTATTTTATGTCGGGGAAACGACACCTATGAGATCACGAGAATCCCTACTATGGTTGGCGGGGCGCGGGGTTGTGAGAAGAGCAGGTTTAGGAGCTAGCACAAGGATCGTTTACCCAGGTTGGGGCCGCGAGGATGCGTAATACCCTAGTCCTGCTTTAGTGTGTATTTCTGAGTGTTCTTGAGCTCTCGAACTAGCTATGGTGGCTGCGTAGTTCCAAAGAGCCGAGTCCCTCTCCAGTACGCCACGGGCCTCCTTTTATAGTCGAAAGGGGCTGCCACAGTGGCACACAGGAGGTGGAAAGGCCTACAGTACTGCGAGCTTATCGCCCGTATTACAGGATAAGACGCATTTAATGCATCACTTAGCTGTCCCTCAGCTTTATTGGGGACGGGAACGAGGCCCGTCCCGTACGTCGCCGCCTCGCCTTGCTTCGACACGCGCCCAGGCCAGCGATGCATGTGGCGCCATGTAGGCAGGCAGGCAACTGAGGTGTTGCGGTGGTAGGGTCTTCACGAAGATCTACACGCCACCACGCAAGTGCTTGCTGAGTTGGCTCGGGAGCCGCTCGTCGCCACGCAGGTGCTTGCCTAGCTGGCTAGGCTGGCAGCTGCATGGGAACGGTGGTGGAGTCTTGGCAGTTGCGGGCCTGGCTGCGGCCCCATCCATGTCCTCGGCAAGGGTCTTGCCAGGGCCCCGGCAAGGGCCTTGCCGTGGCGTCGTAGTCGTCCCCGGCAAGGATCTTTCCAGGGGTCTTGTGGCTCTCCTCGGCAAGGATCTTGCTGAGGGTCGTCGTCTTCTGGTCCTGATTTGATCTTGTGTATCTATGATCTTGACAAAGATCTGCATGCCGCCGAGGAGGTGCCTCCCGAGCCTTTGTCCCAACGTGGTTGACTACGTTGGAAGCCGTGGGCTCAAGGGTGGTGCGCCCCGCTGATGTTGGGTGAGCTGCCCCGGCAAGGGTCTTGCCGGGGGAACCTGCTTTGTCCCTCTGCTCTTTGTGTTCTTGATCTTGGCGTTGTTGTTGGTCTTGTGTTCCGGCTTCTCCCCGGCTTCCCTCCTCTGCCCTGCTACGCGTGGCCGCGACACGTGGCTCTGACTGCCCGTGCACAAGTAAAAGGGGTCAAAAGGAGAGTTCCTACTTTTGTACACCGACAGGAACCCCCGGGCCTGGGCCACACATAAGTGCCATGCGTTGTTGGGCTAGGCCCAGAATGGTGCACGGGCAGGCGGGGTGGATTTCTTCTTGTTGCGGTACCTTCCTCGCCCGTCGCGCCTCTCCATGGCTCGCGTTGAATGCGTGACGTGGGGGTCATGCGTAGGGCGATCGTGGCTTGCTTGCATCATCTCACGGGTCTAATAGTAAAGAGGCGGTCTGCGTTTCCCTCTTAAAAATGAGGGAGTTGCAGAGGCGCGGCTCATTTACTAAGTGGACCTGTGTCGTGGCCATTACGATTCCCACATCCCCCCTGATCACGGGGCGTGGAATGGCCGTTCCACTTGCCATCCGGTCCTTGACCCGTTCGCCACGTGTTCCCCATGCATCAAGGAGGGCAGGCGGCGGACGCAGAAGGCGCGGGATTCTGTGCTGGGGTGGGGGGCCGGGCGTCGCTGATTGGGGCCGCGGGTCGGTCCTGATTCCTTGTGCCCCTCCCCATGGCTGGATTGGTTGAGCGGGGTGGCCGAGCTCTGACCTCGCCCCTTTATAAGAAGGGGAAGGACGGCGTTCCTCAATCCCTCATTACCCATCTCTCTTCATCTTGGCTCCTTCCCTTCCTCTGCCATGGCGGGAGGGCGCGGCGGTGCTTCCATGGTGGCGTCGAGGGTTTCTGCTCGACAGCGCGCCCCTCCTCCTCAAGAGCTCGTGGCGGCGGAGCCGGCCATGAGAGGAAGGGGGAGGGGGCGAGGGCAAGGCCGTCGTGGCGCTCGGGGAAGAGGGGGATGGGGCGGCGCATCGGCCTCGCCTCCACCAGCAGTCCCTCCTCCGGTGGAGGGCCACGTCGGGGATCAGCCTCGCGAATTCTTCATCAGGCTGCACCGGCCGGTGCGCCGCCGTCTTCGTCTTCCCACTCCGTTTGCTCTAGAGATGGAGCTCGACCCGCCGCAGACCCTGAGGCTGCATATGAGGGGCTGCGGGGCCGGCGGCACGCGGGTCGACGTCGACTTCCCCGCTCCTCACGTCATGTATCTTCGTCGCGGATGGAAGACCTTCGCTCGTGTCCACAGCCTGATGGAGGGGCTCGTTCTCTACTTCAAATTAATGGAGAACGGCCTACTCTCTGTCAAGGTCTTTGGGGACATGGGAACTCGCCTAAAGTGCTGCATGGAGAGCTCCTCCGACTATGAAGATTCCTCCTCGAGTGAGAGTGACGAGGAGGACAGCGACAGCGACGACGAGGGTAGTAGGCGGGAGGATGACGGGTCCGACTAGGTGTCGCATGCGTCGTCCAAGGCGACGCCGGCAGCACCTCCATCTGCATCGCCAGCTCCTTGAACTTCTCGGGGTCGCCTCCTTGGGCGGCTGGCTTGGGAGGCCGGAGAAGACGAAGAAGGCGGGTGGCGGGCCATCAAGTCGGAGTACGCAGGCACCGACGCCTTCGTCGCGTATTGTCGGTCCTGCCGCCTCGTCTTCCAGCTCTTCTCCCGTCATCATCATCACCAGCCTCTCTTCGAGGTGGCCACCGGGATGTTCTCCTGGTGTCTTCTGCTGCTCGTGCCTCGCCTAGGCGCTCCTTTTGCCCTCCTGTTATCTTGTTCCGTTTCCTGAGGAGAGGGACAAGAAAGGGATTACGGGCACCTTATCGTTTTTCAGTCTTTAAGCCTACGGGCCTTTGTAAACTTTAAATCTTGTAATCCCCTTGCTCATGTTTGCATTCCGTACGAACTGTACCTGTTTGATATGTATTAATGAAAAAGGGTGCTTGCCGCGTTTTTTGTGCGTGAGCGAGGCCCATCCCAAGGAACGAATCCTTGCTATTTGTAAGATAGACATTATCGCCCGGCAACAGGCCTTGCCATCCTTTTCTTCATCCACAGCCACACTCACGCTCTTGGCGGAGGCTGGGGTGAAGTAGGTTCAGGCTACTCGTTTACTTCCTCGTCACCGCGACTACAACCAAGTTCCGGCCTAGGGAATAGTTCTAGGGCACGGGAAAAGGGGAGCACAGTGGTCTAGGAATAAAACGAGGTTTCATACGTCCCAATTTTGTACGAGGATGCATATCAGGGGATAAAGGACTCATCTGGGTCAGCGGCCCCCGGCGACCTTGGCTTGTTGTGGTCGGATCTCCGGGCCTGCAGCCCCCGGCAACCTTGGCTTGCCGGGGTCGGGACGTCGGCCTATCCTCTTCCCTTCAGATAGCCCAGCAGAGATGTTTACGCATCCTGTGAACCTAAAAATGACAGGAGAGAACAGAAAAATGCACGTTCGACCTCTAAGCTAGGGGTTAGTCGCCACTAAGCACTATCAACCCTAACCGAGGAAGAGACTCAATCTAGCATGCATGCTAAAACTTAGGGTGCCAGCGCTTCATTTATTTATGCTCAGGGTTAGCGACTGGCTTTGTACAAAGGGTTACATGCCTTGTCGGCAAGGCTTGTACAAAAGGGTGGCTTGCCGGGAGGCCCGGCAACCGCGCCTTATGGGTAAAACTTGCGAAGATGTTCGATGTTCCAGGAATTGCTCACTGGAATACCATCTTCGGTCTCCAGGCGGACTGCGCCGGGCCTGGTGACTCGTATTACCCGATAAGGGCCTTCCCACTTTGGCGTCAACTTGTTGGAATTCTTGGCCGATTGAACGCGCCGAAGAACAAGGTCGCCTTCCTCAAAGCTTCGGGCATGAACCTTGCGGCTATGATAGCGGCGCAAGGCTTGCTGGTAGCACGCTGCTCGAACAGCCGCCCGAAGACAATCTTCCTTGAGGAGCGTTGCGTCATCTTGCCGCAGTTGCTCTTGCTCAAGCTCATCATAAGCGAGCACTCGCGGTGACCCGTATGTGAGTTTCATGGTGAGAACTGCTTCTGCCCCGTAAACGAGGGAGAAGGGTGTCTGGCCGGTGGCTCGGTTTGGTGTCGTCCTGATTGACCAAAGAACCGCCGGCAATTCATCGATCCAGCGCCTTCCGCACTTGTGCACCCTGTCGAAGGTCTTCGTCTGGAGGCCTCGCAACACTTCTGCATTGGTCCTCTCAGCTTGGTCGTTGCTCCGCGGATGTGCAACGGAAGCAAAACAGACCTTGCTGCCAAGGTCCTGGATGTATTGCATGAAGGTGCGGCTTGTGAACTGTGTGCTGTTGTCGGTGATGACTCTGTTTGGCATGCCAAAACGGCAGACTAGCCCCTTGAAGAACTTGACGGCTGATTGTGCTGTCACCTTTCTCACTGCATCCACTTCTGGCCACTTTGTGAACTTGTCGATCGCGACGTACAAGTACTCAAAGCCCCCGACAGCACGGGGAAAGGGGCCCATTATGTCGAGCCCCCAGACCGAGAATGGCCAGGAAAGAGAGATTGTTTGGAGAGCTTGGGCTGGTTGATGAAGCTTCTTTGAATGGAACTAACATGCTTCACACTTGGTTACTAGTGTCGTTGCATCCTGGGGGGCTGTGGGCCAGAAGAAACCTTGCCGGAATGCTTTGCCGGCAAGGGCCCTTGACCCTATGTGGGAGCCACATATGCCTCCATGTATCTTTGCCAACAGCTCCAGTCCTTCCTCCCGGGGAATGCACTTCAATTTCACACCATTTGGCCTTTTCCTGTACAGGACGTCATCGACGAACTGATACATGGCAGACTGACGGGCTACTTTCTCCGCTTCTTCCTGCTCCTCAGGAAACTCCCCTGTTTGGAGGAATCGAACGGTATGTTGTGCCCACACCGGAGCCTGAGGCTCGACAGTAAGGACTAAAGGCATCTCCTCCACCATGGGAGCGGCCGTCTCTACGGCTAGGGCTTGACGCCCTGCCGGAGCCAGTCGCCCTACGACAGGCTCAGTGTCTCCGGCAACATCCTTGTCGACGGCTCCGGGGAGCTTGGCGGGAAAGTACTTGCCGGGCCCTGATCTCCTCCGCTTGTTCTGCTCTGTTGATGGTTCAACGGATGGTTGAGTTAATCAAAGCACAAAGGTACCTGGTTCCACAGGCAGCTTGAGGGCAGTGCGTTTTGACAAGTAGTCGGCGATGTCGTTCTCCGCTCGGGGAACGTGCTCCGCCTGTACACCGTCAAAGCGCTCTTCCAGCTTCCTCACTTCATCTATGTAGGCCTCCATCAACGGGCTCTGATAATCCTTGTTGACCTACTTGACGACAAGCTGTGAATCACCCCTGACGATGAGTTTCTTGATTCCGAGGTCTGCCGCAATCCTGAGACCGGCAAGCAATCCCTCGTACTCGGCAGTGTTGTTCATTGACGTCTCCCTGGGAAAGTACATTTGGACCACGTACTTGAGGTGCTCTCCGGTGGGTGCGACAAGCAGTACACCAGCACCGACGCCTTGCAGCGAGAAAGCCCCATCAAAGTACATGATCCAGTCGCAACTTGCCTCCTTGCCGGGGAGAGCAGTCTCCTGAACTTCTTCGTCGGGTGTCGCGGTCCATTCCGTAATGAACTCCGCCAAGACTCTGCTTTGGATCATCGAAGTGCTCTCAAACTTAAGACCAAAACTAGACAGCTCCAGCGCCCATTCCACAATCCTCCCGGTCGCATCTGGGTTATGCAGTATCCGTTGCAACGGGAGGCCGGTGACGACGGTGATCTCGTGTGCTTGGAAGTAATGATGCAGCTTCCTCGAGGCCATAAGGAGGCCGAAGAGCAGTTTCTGCACACCGGAGTACCTTAATCTAGCCCCCTGCAAGAGGGAGCTAACAAAGTGGACCGGGTGCTGCATCATCTTCTTCCTCGGCACTACTTTAGTTGGTTGTGTCACCTCTTCCCTAGTGGCGTCAGGCTCCGTCGTCGCTATCACTTTTGCGTCGACCTCTCTCTGCGCCACTAGCACGGCACTGACCACTTGATTCGTTGCTGCTAGGTACAGCAGCAACGGCTCTTGTGGTTTAGGGGAAACTAGTATTGGCGTGGAGGAGAGGTATTTCTTCAAATCTTGCAGTGCTGCTTTGGCCTCTGGGGTCCACTCCATTGGGCCCACCTTTTTCAAAATCTTGAAAAAGGGAAGGGTGCGCTCGGCGGACTTGGAGATGAATCTGCTCATGGCGGCAACGCAGCCAGCAAGCCGACGCACATCCTTAATCCGCCTGGGCGCCTCAATTTGCTCAATGGCCTTGATCTTGTCTGGATTCGCCTTGATCCCACGCTGCCACACAAAGAACCCGAGAAGCTTGACGGACGGGACGCCGAAGACACACTTCTCAGGGTTCAGCTTGAGGTTGATCTTGCGCAGGTTCGCAAATGTCTCTTCCAAATCTGGTATGAGTGTTGCCCTGTCCTTGGTTTTGACCACTATGTCATCTATGTAAGCTTCCATATTTCTATGGAGCTGGGGCTCAAAACCAATTTGGACTGCTCTCGCAAATGTTGAGCCAGCACTCTTCAACCCGAAAGGCATCCGTATAAAACAGTACGTACCACATGGGGTGATGAATGCCGTCTTCTCTTGTCATGAAGATCTGCTGGTATCCTGAGTAAGTGTCAAGGAATGACAATAGGTCACACCCAGTCGTGGAATCTCCAATCTGGTCGATGCGCGGCAACGGGAAAGGATCTTTTGGGCAAGCCTTATTGATGTCGTGTAATCAATACACAGCCTCCACTTCCCATTTGCCTTGCGCACTACCACCGGATTGGCCAGCCACGTTGGGTGGAGCACTCTTCTCACCAAGCCTGCCGCTTCCAGTTTCCTGATCTCCTCTGTGATGAACTCTTGCCGTTCCAAAGCCTGCTTTTTGACCTTTTGCTTGACGGGTCGCGCATGAGGGCAGACAACAAGGTGGTGCTCAATCACCTCCCTGGGAACGCCGGGGATGTCAGATGCTTGCCATGCAAACACATCGACATTCGCCCGCAGGAAGGTGACGAGCGCGTCTTCCTATTTTCTGTCGAGGGTGGAGCTTATGGTGAAAGCCCCTCATGTGCCATCCTCCTTAACGGACACCTTCTTGGTCTCTGGCGGCGTAGCTCTGGATTTCTTGCTCTTGCCGGTGGAGCTCTCTGGCACGTCCTCGATGGGAGCACTACACTCCGAAGAGGTGTGCTTACCGGAGTGGGTGCGAGAGGCCTTACCGGTCTTCTTCTTCCCTCCCGGAGCTTCAGCGGCAGGAGCAAGTGCCTTGGCGGCAGCTGCTGCAACTGCTTCCCGGTAGAGTTGGTCAGCGCAAATCAGCGCATCCTTCTTGTCAGAGGGGACGGTGATGATCGCCATTGGCCCAGGCATCTTCAGCGTGTTGTAGGCGTAGTGTGATGCGGTCATGAACTTGGCTAGCGCTGGGCGGCCGAGGATCCCGTTGTAGGGCAAAGGGATCTCGGCGACATCAAAGACAATCCTCTTTGTTCCTGTAGTTCAAATCACTTCCAAACGTCACGGGCAACATGACCTTTCCCTTTGGCTGACTTTTTCCCGGGTTGACCCCTTGAAACGTGCCTGTCTCTTTGAGGTCTCCATCAGGAATCTACAGTCTTTCGATCACAAAGGGCGAGATTAAGTTCAGACCGGACCCGCCATCAACTAGCATCTTTGTCACTTTGAGGTTGCGTATTGTTGGTGAAACCAACAACGGCAAGCACCCGACCGCAGTTGTGCGATCAGGGTGATCCTCAGTGTCAAAGATGATAGGTGTGCTGGACCACTTCAGTGGTTTCTGGCCATCGAACGACGGTTCTGCTGCTGTGATCTCACACGCCCACTGCTTGAGCTGGCGGTGAGAAGTATGCAGCGAGGCACCATCGTCGACGCACATAGCCTCTGTAGCTTTCTGGAACTCATGGTCGCCGGACTCGTCGTCTTCTTCGTGATCATCGTCTTCTTGCTTCTTGTCGCGGCCCCGAGCGGGCCTCTCTTGCTGGTTGTCCTTGCCGCGGCGGCCTGCTTGGCCGCTATGCTTCTTGCCGGACCCCTCGGCACCATCCTGGCCCTTCTCCTTGTCCTGCCTCTCATATTCAGCTTTTTGCTTCTCGGCAAGCAGCTCAACTTGTCGGCAGTTCTGGAGGTCGTGGCCCTTGGTGCGATGGATCTTGCAGTATTGCTTGTCGGAGTTTCCTGGCTTCTCGGCTGTTGCCAAGGCCCGGCAGGCGACGCACCCGGCAATCTCCTTGCCGGGGTCGTCTGCCTTGGTCTTCTTGGCGGCGCCGGCATCGTCAGATCCCTCGACGGCAAGCACGGCTCTACCCTTACACTTCCTGTTACGGCGCCGTCTCTTCTTTGCCGGGGCGGCAGTATCTTCGTCTGAGGAGTCAGTTTCCACGCCGGCATCTTCGCCGGGGTACTTCCTTCCCTCTTCAGCCCGAGCACACCTGTCGGCCAGAACGTAGAGCTCTGCCACATCTTTCACCTTGTTCATCGCCGGCTCTTCACGCATCTTGCGGTTGCGTACATTCTGATGGAATGCACTGATGATGGCGGCAGGATGAACATCTCGGATGTTGTATTGCACTCGGTTGAACCTCTGTATGTACTTGCGCAGGCTTTCTCCTTCTTTCTAGGGGATGACATGCAAGTCGCTTGCCTGGCCATGAGCTTGGTGGCCTCCCGTAAAGGCGCCAACAAACTCATGGCACAAATCCAACCAGGAAGAAATAGAATCTACTGGCAAGTGCATCAACCACGACATGGCGTTGGGTTTAAGTGCCAACGGGAAGTAATTGGCAAGCACCTTATTGTCGCGAGCTCCGGCGGCTTGCATCGCAATGGTGTAGATGCTGAAGAACTCCAACGGGTGGGTCTTCCCGTTGTACTTCTCGCCGATGTCGGGTTTAAACGTGCGGTGAGTGGGCCACTGGAACTGCCGCAGCTCACGGGTAAAGGCTGGGCAACCTACCTCGTAAGGTAGGCCACCGGAGCCGCCCGGATCTGGGTGGTCCATAGTGGGCCCTGCTCATCTGTTTGACTGATGGCGTGCTTCGCGCCGGCGCTCGATGGTGGTCCGAGCGTCTTCGTGAGCTCTCTCCTGAAGCACTTGGCGCTGGTCGCGGTGGGTCTGTGGTTCGGACGACGCTATGGAAATGTCATCACAAGCGTCATCACGACGGACTGGCGCCCGCGGTAACTGGCGAGGAGGAGGAGAATGCACTGTAGCCGCAGCGCCTCCGCCCTCCGGTCCTCCCACCGCTGGCTCGTGGTGCCTCGACGGATCGCCGGCCCGAGGGCCCCGCTGGCGGCTGCTTGTCCTTGTTGGCGATGCCGACGAGGCTCCGGATGGTGGCTCTCCACTCGTCGAGCTTCTCCGCAGCGGGAGGGAAGTCGGAGCAACTGCGCGCGCGCTAAGGCCTCTGTCGGCGTTGGCGGCTGTGAAACCTGCATGGATCGTGACGCGCTCCGACTTCTAGCCACGTTAGAAGGAGCTCTATCACGACCCTGCGGTTGCACGCCGTCTTCGCCAGCGCCTCGGCGTCCATGCTGGTCTTCTGCGTCCCGTGAATGATGCACGGGACTCTTTCCGCGGCGGCGCCCGGGGTCTTCAGCGTGGTGGCGTCATTCGTCGCGCGCAACCTGACAGGAGCGCGCCGTGGGCGCCGGCGTAGGTGTCTTCGAAGCCGCCGTGCCGCCCACAGGTGGCGCGACAACGCTCTTGGAGGGCCCCGCGCCGCCTGCGGGGGGCCTGGCTCCCTCTTTGGATTTGGTGGTGTGTGGCTCATTGCCTGGCACACGAGCGATGTTGGTGCTTGCGGGCCGCGCCTCGGGTCCTGTCCGTGACTAGTCCGCTGCTTGCCCGCATCGGTACGGGTCGTTCGGCTCCCGATGAGCCAATCGCCGTGATCGTCTTCTTCTTGGGAGCCATGGCGATGAAGAACTGCTAAACTAGATGCTAAACCAGATTCTCTCAACTGCGCCCCCTACCTGGCGTGCCAAAGATGTCGAGGAAACGACACATATGGGATCACGAGAATCCCTACTACGGTTGGCGGGGCGCGGGTTGTGAGAAGAGAAGGTTTAGGAGATAGCACAAGGATCGTTTACCCAGGTTCGGGCCGCGAGGTTGCGTAATACCCTAGTCCTACTTTGATGTGTATTTCTGAGTGTTCTTGAGCTCTCAAACTAGCTATGGTGGCTGCGTAGTTCCAAAGAGCCGAATTCCTCTCCAGTATGCCGCGGGCCTCCTTTTATAGTCGAAAGGGGCTGCCACAGTGGCACACAGGAGGTGGAAAGGCCTACAGTACTGCGAGCTTATCGCCCGTATTACAGGACAAGACGCATTTAATGCATCTCTTAGGTGTCCCTCAGCTTTATTGGGGACGGGAACGAGGCCCGCCCCGTCCGTCGCCGCCTCGCCTTGCTTCGACACGTGCCCAGGCCAGCGATGCATGTGGCGCCATGTAGGCAGGCAGGCAGCTGAGGTGGCGCGGTGGTAGGGTCTTCACGAAGATCTGCATGCCACCACGCAGGTGCTTGCTGAGTTGGCTCGGAAGCCGCTCGTCGCCACGCAGGTGCTTGCCCAGCTGGCTGGGCTGGCAGCTGCATGGGAACGGTGGTGGAGTCTTGGCAGGTGCGGGCCTAGCTGCGGCCCCATCCATGGCCTCGGCAAGGGTCTTGCGGGGCCCCGGCAAGGGCCTTGCCGCGGTGTCGTAGTCGTCCCCGGCAAGGATCTTGCCGGGGGTCTTGTGGCTCTCCTCGGCAAGGATCTTGCTGAGGGTCGTCGTCTTCTGGTCCTCATTTGATCTAGTGTATCTATGATCTTGACAAAGATCTACATGCCACCGAGGAGGTGCCTCCCGAGCCTTCGTCCCAACGTGGTTGACTACGTTGGAAGCCGTGGGCTCAAGGGTGGTGCGCCCCGCTGGTGTTGGGTGAGCTGCCCCGGCAAGGGCCTTGTCGGGGCCGCTGAGGCCGCCCCGGCAAGGGTCTTGCCGGGGGAACCTGCTTCGTCCCTCTGCTCTTTGTGTTCTTGATCTTGGCGTTGTTGTTGTTGGTCTTGTGTTCCGGCTTCTCCTCGGCTTCCCTCCTCTGCCCTGCTAAGCGTGGCCGCGACGCGTGGCTCTGACTGCCCGTGCACAAGTAAAAGGGGTCAAAAGGAGAGCCCCTACTTTTGTACACCGACATTTTATTACCTAAGGTTAATGAGGCTGAAAGGATACAACAGTATCGGCCAATCTGCCTCCTTAATGTCAGTTTTAAAATCTTCACGAAGGTTGTGACGATTAGACTACATTCGGTTGCTGAACATGTGGTTCGTCCTTCTCAAACTGCTTTCATGCAAGGCAGAAACATCCTAGATGGGGTTGTTGTCCTTCATGAAACAGTCCATGAATTGCATCGGAAAAAACTGAATGGGGTAGTTGTTAAAATCGACTTTGAAAAAGCTTATGACAAAGTCAAGTGGTCTTTTCTTCAACAGACTCTCATAATGAAAGGATTTTCTGCAGAGTGGCGCGCAATGATCCATAGCTTCGTGAGTGTAGGTAGTGTTGCCATTAAAGTCAATGATGACATTGGTAACTATTTCCAAACAAAGAAAGGATTGCGACAAGGTGACCCAGCATCGCCCATGCTATTCAATATAGTGGCAGATATGCTAGCGGTCATGATTGAGCGTGCCAAGGTTGATGGCCAAATTGATGGGGTGGTGAATCATCTAGTTGATGGTGGTCTCTCCATCCTTCAATATGCTGACGATACAATTCTCTTTATGGATCATGACCTCGAGAAAGCAAGAAATCTGAAATTAATTTTATCAGCATTCGAGCAACTCTCAGGGCTTAAGATCAATTTCCATAAAAGTGAATTGTTTTGTTTTGGCGAGGCTCAAGACGAGGCCCATCTGTATGTTGACCTATTCGATGCGGGTTGGGCCAGTTTCCGATCACTTATTTGGGGATACCGATACATTATCGGAGACTCACAAATGTTGAATGGAAATACGTCGAGGAGATACTACAAAAAAAGACTTAACACTTGGAAAGGTAAACTGCTATCTCTGGGTGGAAGGTTGGTCCTCATAAATTTAGTACTAAGTAATATGGTACTATATATGATTTCCTTCTTCCAGTTGCCGAAAGGAGTATTACATAGATTGGATTATTTCCAATCGAGATTCTTTTGGCAAGGAGATAGCGAGAGAAAGAAATATCGGCTGGCTAAATGGAGTGTGGTTTGCCGTCCCAAGGACCAAGGCGGGTTGGGCATTCATGACCTTGAGGTTAAGAATAGGGCCCTTCTCGGCAAATGGTTGTTTAAGTTATTGACGGAAGATGGTGTATGGAAAACCCTCATTAGAAGAAAATATGTGGGTTCAAAGGCGGTATCACAAGTATACTGGAAGCCTGGGGACTCCCATTTTTGGGCGGGACTAATGGCAACGAAGAAACATTTCTTCCGCTATGGGTCCTTCTTGATTAAGGATGGCTCGGAAATTAGATTCTGGGAGGATATGTGGCTAGGTAATGCTACACTCCATGAACCATATCCAGCTCTATACAATATTGTGCGTCACAAGGGTGATACTATCGCCAAGGTTTTGGAATCATTTCCGCCAAATGTGACGTTCAGAAGGGATTTAATTGGACCTAGACTCCAATCGTGGAACATACTACTCCAGCGGTTAGCCACGGTACAGTTGTCACAAGGGTCCGATGTATTTCGTTGGAACCTACATGGGAATGGGAAATTCTCAGTGGATTCTATGTATAGAGCTTTGATCCAGTCTGGCGTGGCAGTTGATAATAATAAGAAGATCTGAAAGATGAAGATACCTCTTAAGAATAAAATCTTTGCATGGTATCTTCGTCGCGGAGTCATTCTTACTAAAGATAACCTTATTAAGAGGAATTGGCATGGAAGTACACAACGTGTCTTTTGTCCGCATGATGAGACAATAAAACATTTATTCTTCCAATGTAAATTGGCTCGTTCTATATGGTCAGTCATCCAAATAGCGTCTGGCTTGTATCCTCCTTGTAGTGTAGCTAATATATTTGGCAGTTGGCTACATGAGATTGATCACAAGTTTAGAACTCTTATCATGGTGGGAGCGCTTGTCGTGATTTGGTCGCTTTGGCTATGTAGAAATGATAAGGTTTTTAGTGATAAAAGTACTTTTCTTATGCAGGTTATCTATAGATGTACCGGGACTCTTTGTTTATGGTCCTCTCTACAACGAGTGGAGAATCGAGACTTGTTTATGGAGGCTTCGGCGAGGGATATTTTTATCCAACGTGGGTGGCAGCATGATTTTAGGATTGGGCCACCTTCAGTTTAGGCGTTATACAGATTTCATTTTCCTTGTATATCGCCTTATTCTTTTATTTTGCCTTGGTGTGAGGACTTAGTTGGCTGTGTGCATCTTAGTTATGCAGAGGCCGGGTGTAATGCTTAAACATTTTAAGTAATAAAACGCCCCTTTTCGAAAAATAAATTTCTTCGAACCGTCACAGATAACAGCACCTGCAGTTTCTCTGAGCATCCGATCATCAAAACTTGTGTCGAGGTTCAGTCTCACATAGCCCCTGGGAGGTGACAATCATCCGCGTTTCACTTCTTCCTTTAGAGTATCTTCAACAGACGCGCGGTTGCGCGGCACGTTAAATTTTTTTAGCGCCGAAATAGCATTTTAGCACGCTGGGATGGTGTTTTGCTTTACCAGAAGCGAAAAAACACGGCGCCCAATCCGGCGGCCCCACTTACAGCGGCCTAGATTTTGCAGCGCACGCAAGCGGGCACACTAAATAAGCAGCGCGTGATGCCGTTTCCTCCAGCGCGCTGAACCTATTTTGCCGCTCGCGGGATTTTAGCGTGTCTGCTGGAGCATCAGTTTCGGTCCCGCGTGTAAAATATAGTCGTTTTTTTCAGCGCGTGGCTAATCTAACGCGTCTGTTGGAGATGCTCTTAGCAAAGCTGCCGCTGCATAATTTGACAATAAATCTCCAACAGGCACGATAACTTGAGCCGGTGATCGGGTGTGCTCGTCATGAACTAGTCTTCTGCTCTCCCACCACAAGTGCCAACGGCCAAAGGCTACCGTCAGATCGATTCTTCCTTGGCCTAGCACAGTCTCAAACTATTCGGGTGTGCCAATCAGATGTTCAAGGATAGCTTCACCTCCATGGTCAGGTGCATGCCTTTGAGATAACATTGCTAAGGCCTAACTCTGACCATACCTCCCTTGTCTTTTCGAACACCCGGAAGGTACTTGATAGTCTCCGGCCCCTCATCATAAGCTGAGCATTGCGCATGTATCTTCATATATATGTATATCGGCCAGAATTGCTCGACACACGGCAGTGCATTGCTCTCCACAAGAATAATTTGACTTTTGCCGGGCAGCTCGAGCTCTACAATTTCTCCCAGATCGGGGGCATGGATGAGTTAGTGTTGGCAGGGCATAGGTGATAGGTGTGTGCTAGGTTTGACACGAATGAAAGTACTGTGGTCTGTGGAATGGCCTCTCCACTATCGCTGGCCACAAGCCCAGAACAACCGTCTCAGCGTCTCGCGGCTTCTCCACCGTCTCTTGTTTTTGTCCTGTACGACGCACTTTCCATGGCATGCTGCTAACTGGATAGGCACATGTAAAGTCGCACAGCCCAATAGTAATATGCAGTGTGTAACTAACAATTTCCGTGCAGAGTAAGAGATAAGGTAGTACCATATCCGTTGTTCGGTGGATGGGTTGCTGCACACTTGAAAAGGGCATCACACTCCGCACCGCCTTCAGTTCTCGTATGAAGTGTGATCAGCGGTCTGGCCATGAATCGCACGCACTCACCAGCCGCACGCTCTCTCTCTCTCTCTCTGGTCTACGTCAATTGGCAAGCCCTGGGAAAGACAAAGGAAAAAAAAGGTATTTGCAAGTTGCCTGGAAATGGCATTTGCGATTAGTCGATTTTGGGAGAAGAAGATGGTGAGCTGCTGTTTCTGGCAACGCCTCGCTAGGACTTGGCCGGAGATGGGGATGATGTCTTCGCCTCAGGGGGTTGACAGTGTAGGGTTCGTCGTCACTGGATGATAGAGCAAGGCTTAGAGGATGGACGAAGAAGGTGGCGTACCGGAGCCGGAGGCTTGGCAGGCACTACCGGAATAAGCATCGGTCCCGACGGCCACATCTACGCCAACGGGGGCCGTAGGCATATATGTAGGTATGCCGACGGCCTAGCGGCACCCGTCGGTATAGGAAGGCCGTCGGCATAGCTAGGTCTATGCCTACCGCCCCGTCGGCATACCTCGTTCTGTGTGGACGGCCCCCGTCGGCATAGAGGAGCTGTCGGCATGCACATGGGCCCGACGTCCCACTGACAGACGGCGGGTTGACACCGTCACATATACGCATAGCCCTGGCGGCGGCCGTCGGCATAGATTGCTTGCCACTGGCACGGCTATGCCGACGGCTTCGCCATAGGCATTATATTAAATTATTTATTTTTTTAGTTTTAATCTTATTAATTTATATCTGATTTATGTAAACTTCAACATACATAAATTATTTCAGACCCAGACGAAGAGGCGTGCGTGACTACACCACCGGTCACGGCTACGTGACGGGGGCCATGGATGGGAAGAAGAAAAGGCGGCGGGAGAATGATGGAACCTAGGGCAAAAGTCAAGCGATTAATACTTGGATTTTTTTCAAGCAACTTATGACAACCCAGAAAGGAAATATATGCTCCCTCCAGACCTTTTTAGTCCGCACATAAATTTTGTCCCAAGTCAAAGTATCTCTACTTTGACCAAACTTATGGAAAAAAATATTAACATTCACAATGCCAATTCAACGTGGTTAGATTCATTATGAAATGTACAAGGCCACAAACTCAGATTGCAGGTATCAATGTACTGTAAGTCAGTTTTTTTCGTTTACTGGAATCATTAATACGCCTCGTGCAAAGAAGGAAACTGAGTGGAGCAAGCAGCTGGCTATCATTATGACTGACAGGTTGCTAGTATGAGAAAAAATCATTAATTTTGTCTCGATTACTGTTAATGGCCTTATATAGATGCAAAATGTTTATAGTGGTCTTGTATAAATAAATGAAGGGAGTATACATATTTGATATTGGAATATAAATTTGATCAAACTTTGCAAAATTTAACTTGACATATATTTAATATGCGGAGTAAAAAGCACCAGATGGAGTACATATGTAGGCCAATGGGCCTATCTAGTTTCAGCCATTGATTCTAGTGGCCAGCTTGCCTCCAATCCACGTTGCTCCCTGCGGGGATAGAACAGCAGCAGCAGCACTGTTGCTAAAAAAAAGGGCTGCAGCAGCACAGCCACCACCACAGCTGGTCTCACCAAGCAAGTCCTACGTAGCTATCTCCTCCCTGCGTACGTACGTATACAGATTATAGACGTTGATCGCTGAAACGACAGCAGCCACAGCAACAGAGAAGCATTACTTTTGGCACCGGAACGACTAGTCCCAGCCGCTAGTTTCTGCCTCAACTTTTGCAACTTTGGATATATAGATTAACTAAACGGTAGTAATGCTAACCCTGTCATTAGAAGATGATGTCAAAGCCGATCGATATGATACCAAGCATCGGTGTCATTTTGCCGCAATAATTTAAGTAACAGAGAAGCATTATTGTTGGCATCGAATGGGCCAGGATTTTCCATTAGCCTATATATCAATTGAAAAAATATATTAGAAAGTTTTTTCTTGAGAATCAAATATATTAAGAAGTAAGAGTTTAATGGAAAGTTTCACTAATTAATCAGCCTGGCCCATTGGGCTGAATCTGCCACTGGGCTGTCAGCTTTCTATCCATGGCCAGAGTTTTCAAGGCTACCCGGGCCTATCGCGCAAAGTGCGGATCCAGGTATATCGCGTGCTTTTACTCTCCTTTTGTAGGAAGGGAATACTATCGGTTTGGCTAAACTTTCATCGACTAAGTTGCAATCGATGATATATCGGATCCGCGTGAATTTTGCCTTTTTAGTTTTTCTTTTGCTCTTTTAGTTGTTTGTATTATCCGGAGGCTTGTTTCTGTTTTCTTCCTCTTTAGCAATTTATATGTACAGTTATGACTGAACAAGACACACATCGTCATATTGCCTAGGGAGATAAAAGGACATGATCCATGCAAATGCAAAAAGAAAATAATAGAAGAGACAAGCAACAGTGAATAAGTTGCATTGTACGTCATACTCGACATTTGGGCATCATACCATATCAGGTGCATGTGTAGAAGATGCACGCATTTTTTTTAGAAATGGAGGAGGACCCCCGGCCTCTGCATCTGGACGATGCATGCAGCCACTTTATTAATTATTCACACAAGATCTTACAAAGTCATACAACAATAAAACTAAAGTCACCGTTTATGCAATATCTGTCGCTACTCCTATCCAATTGATGAAGGGATGCTGATAGTCTGGGCCTAATACCGAACAGACCTCGCAGCCAAACCTACCATCTTAGACCTGAGGTCCCAACCAGGCCACCTGCCGGGTATGGGGCACCTACCAGTCCGACGCACTCCTCAACCAGGACGACTGCCGGGTATGAGGCCGCCACAGCCACCTGCCACCAATCCATCTTCAGTGTTGTACTGCTGCATCAACCTTGTTCGGTCTAACTGCCGTCGACGCCACCACGACGCCAGACAGCGCCACCTCCCTGCGCGAGTTCATCTCCGCGCATCAGACTCCGAATCTCCACAGCGCCACGCCGCCAAGATCCGCCGCCATCAATGTATAAGATGAAGTACCACTACACCAAAGAAGCCGTCCTCTGTTCCCCGAGCCCGTATGTACCTCCATGAATGACGCCCCCAAGGGGGAAACAACACCAGAGCGCCGCCATCATCCGATCAACTGATCTAGGGTTTCCCCCGGAGGTAGCAGAGAGTGACCTTGAACTTCTCCACGGCGATGCCTTCAAGAAGGGAACGACACAGACATCGCCGCCACCGCCGGCCTTTGCAGTAGTCAAAAGCAAGTTTTCACTCAGATCTGTTCGAAGAAATTTCATCTCTCGTGCACGGGCCGCCGCCTCCTGCGACGTCCCCGGGAGCAGGATCCCAAGATCCGCCGCCACCGGCGCCGCCAGAAGGACCCACCACCCGACCGTCATCCCTGAAGGGGGCGACGCCACCACCGTGCTCGGGTCCGGCATCACGCCAACGTCTTCGGCCACCCCCAATTAGATCAGTGAAGGAGGATAGCCAACGCGAGCGCCCACCACCGCTTAGGACTGCCGGACGGCGCCTGAGCCCGACCACCCGAAGGAGAACCGATCTGGGGCGGGAAACCCCAGATCCGCCGCCGCCAGCCCCCGCAGCGCCGCCGGGATCCCATCGGGCCGCCGCCCGAGCGCGCCAACTCCACCTCCATGCTGTACGCCCAGGGACGCCGATGCATCTCAGCCAGAGGATCCCCTCATGAAGAGAGGAGGAAGGCCCGCCGTCCGCCGTCCGCCGGGCGAGCTTCGCTCATCGGCCTCCTTCGCGGCAGCGGGGAAGAAGGGGAGGAGGGCGGTCGAGGGCGGCGGCGGTTGGGGCGCCCGAGTCGCCCCCCCCCCCCCCCCCCCCCCCCCCGAGGCGACGCGAGCGAGCGGAGGGATGAGAAGATGCACGCGTAAGCTCTTCCTTCCTGTTTCTCAACTACGTAAATAGACATATATGAAACATGGCCAGCCCGGCCCAAATAACAACCGGAAAAGGCAGCACAAGGGGAAAAAATGACCAATGACAGCCCATGTTGATGGTGTAGGGATAACACGTGTGACTGAACCACAATAACAACAATGATGAGGTCAATGTCAGGTGAATAAGGCCAAACTATATCTTATCTAGATGAGTTTTAGGCATTCTCAAGTTACATTAAGCAAGCGATCACGACACGTACATGCGGTCTCGGCCGTTACACTTGGTATAACCAGCACTCGCTGATCATTCTCTCACATGACAGGGGAGAAGCTGAAAAGAAGAAAAATGAAGAAAAATTTCGTCTCCATGCATGCATGCATTACCAGGAAAATAGTTAGACAGACTGCTCGATCGGCATATGGTCCGACCTCTTGACTAGCTAGTACTCCTAGTTGCCATTGCTCGCCGGCGTTTCGACGTTCAACACATAGCCGCCGTTGAACTTGCCGTTCCCGAGCTCGTGCTGCTTGCCGTTGCCGTTAGTCACTGAGGTTAAGGGCAGCTCACCGGCGCCCTTGCTGCTACCGGCTACGAAGTCGTCGGAGACTTGGTTGACGTTGTCCTTGCTCTTGCCCCATATGAGAAAGTAGAGCCCTACCACGATGATCACTGCACCAATCACACTGAAAGCAGAAAATGAAAGGGTATCATTAGCATTGTTGCACTAATGTAATACTTCATCTGGGTTATTAGTTCCACTCATATTTTGGGTCAAACTTTAATTATATGTTTGACTAACAAAATATATGTTGTATGCTCTAAAAATAATTAATGTCACTAAAGATTTTCTTTGAACAAAAATCTAACAATACAAATATATTTGTAGCACATAACACATTTTTGGTCGAGAAATATATGCTCACCAAAAAATCATGTGGATCAATAAATCGTGACGGAGGAAGTATATGTCTTTGTCGATCCTGACATGGTAATGAAGAAATGTAGTGTACCTTCCGAGAGTGATCTCCTCCTTGAGAATGATGGAGCCCATGACGGCGGTTATGATCATGCAGAGCGGGTTGAAGGCTGTGACGAACACCGGGCCCCTTTGCTTAGACACGATGCCCTGCACATAGTACGCCACGCCGGAGCACACTATGCCGGCGTAGACGGCGGTGAAGAGGCGGGCGTCGAAGCCGATGACCCATGCCTGAGTGTTGGCACGCTTGGCGACGAGGGCGACGCCGGTGCTCATCACCGAGCCCACACCACAGATGAGCACCGTGAGGGACAGCTCCGACGGGTAATCCCGGAGCGTGCTGGACTGGAGGACGAAGAAGCACGACCAGGCCACGCAGGCGGCGATGACCATGATGGTCCCCTTTAGCCACGCCGCTGCATCGGCGCCGGCGGCCGCACCGCTGGCGTGATGCTGGCCCTTGGTCCAGGGAAACTGCACAGCGGGGCCGTGGTAGAGGATCATGAGCACGGCGCCGGCCACCGTGAGGACCGTGCCGGCGATCTTGGCCTGGCTGTGCAGGCTCCGCAGCCGCACCTTCTCCATGCGCAGGATGAGCGCCAGCACGAAGGTGACGGCCGGGAGGATGTTGATCAGCGCGGCAGCGAACCCCGCCGAGGTCAGCTTCGCGCCCATGTAGTAGAGGTTCTGGTCAAGCACAGGCCTGCGAGGTAACGACCCAATAAGCCACATGTCAGTAACAAGATTTTTGCACATGATCACTATGGATAGACGACGGTCGATAGAATTAATCAACCATACGGACGTACTCGAGGAATGCGAGCCCCATGATCTTGATGAAAATGGTGATTGTCATCTTTGGCCTCAGTCCCCTGCACAAGTTGGAGCATGAACCATGATTTAGGTAGAGTAAAAATTAATTGAACTAAACTACTCCCTCCGTTCCTAAATATAAGTTTTTCTAGAGATTCCACTACGCATGCAGAGTAAAATGTGTAAATCTACACTCTCAGAGCATCTCCAACAGACGCGCGCTAAAAAAGTTTTGCAGCGCTGAAATAGTGCTTTTGCGCATGGGAGGTTTACCAGACGCACAAAAACACGGCGCCCAACCCGGCAGCCCCGGATGCAGCAGCCCGCGCGCACAAGCCGGCGCCCCAACATTGCAACCCCGAAGCCCGCGTGCGCTAAATTTACAACTTTGTTTTTGTGCGTGCTCTATTTTACAGCTTCTGCTGGAGCGTTGTTTTTGGGGGCGCGCGCGCTAAAAGCCATGTTTTTCACGGGCGCTTTATTTGGCGCGTCTGTTGAAGATGCTTTAAGATACGTCATACATCTGTATGTAGTCTGCATTGAAATCTCTAAAAAAAAAACTTATATTTGGGAACGGAGCGAGTACCTAGTATGCATGCTTCTAGCTGGCATGTGGGTTCCATGCATGGTACCAATGAGGGCAGGGCTAGTGGAAGGTTGGCAAGTGCGTTTACACGTACGTAAGCACACATACGGCACAACGCACACACATAACCTGCTTTGTTATGTGCCATTTTCTACTTATGCTAATCAATGCACTCTGATATTCTGGTGGATCCATCCATATATAGATCGATGCTGCATGATGAGGCTGAGGCACGCACATATATACACATACACATGCAGATGCTAGCTCATATAACGCGTGACAATTATTCTGCTTTGCCGATGCAAAACAGAATATGGTATGAAGAATAAGCCCTGGTCCAGAGTACTGGTCGATCGGGAATAAGGTATCTCCAGGTAAAAAGAAAAGAACAATGCATCTAAATGAGACGAAAATGAGAAAGAACTGAGCAAACTATACGTGTGCTTGCTCGATTGGCAAGCTGGCGTTGTTAATCTTCCCAATCTACCCATTTCTCTTGATTCATGTACATTGTCCCTCCCTCGGAATTTTGTCGAACGTACTAAACGAGAACTGGAACAAATAATCGAGCCATTTCGGGGTCATCGTTGATGTGCAAGTGCTGCAGCTGTGAGGCAAAAACTACATGAACGTGCATCCATGCATGTGGGAGCTCACAGTTCCAAACTTCCAAGTATAGCATATTGTTTAGACTGTACTATATATGGCGACTCATGTGCTAAATGTGTGTCCAAGGAAAAATTGGCAAAGAACATGCATGCACGCGCGGTTCACTGGCATGCACACGTGACTACGTATTTCGCATGATGCACCAATGCATGCATGCGAAACGAGGCCATGATATGCGATGCGTGGATGAGATGAGTCGTTACCTCTCGAAGTAGAGGGCGAAGGGCGCCATGACGGCGGTGGCGACGAGGTTACGGTAGACGACGAGCACGAAGTGGCTCATCCCGCGCTTTAGCGACGCCACGGCGACGATGTACATGCCGGCGAACCCCACCTGCAGCAGCACCATCGCCAGGTACGGCTTCACATCGCTCACAACTTTCCACCCCATGCCCATGATCCTCTCGATCTCTCCTCACTTCAAACTTTTCCAATTGCAAGTCCTCTTCTTCTTCTCTCACTCACTCTCTTGTTGCTATGGTAGCTCGACGGGAAGTAACCACTACGCCAGCAATGTGACCGATGAGGCGATGAGCTCACACCGCGGCTGCTGTCTCGTTTATATAGAGGCTCGAACGCTGCTGCGCACAGTACGCATACCCAGGGTTCAGGAGGTGGATGCAAAGCGTAGTGTAGCCATCGATCGGTGGATCCGAGTCATGGATGCGCCTGCGTTAGTGGTAGCTTAGCTGTATGTTCCGTTCCCAGTTTTTAATATTCCATTTCCGGGCAAAGGAGACGAATTTGAAGCCGACAGAGTCAACGTCTGTGGGAACTGGGCTCATTAGCTGAGGCTTACTTCACCTTGCCCCTAGCTAGAGCTAACTAGTGCTCTTGTGCCAACAACCATACATGTTCATGCGTGCGTGCATGGTGTGTGTAATAGCTAACCTAGATGAGGATCAGCGTACTGTCAATGAGTTAATCAGCTCGTAATTAAGATGTATCACCAATGTTCAAGTGATTTAATGTTGGGTTTTCAGAAAACTGCTTTTAGGAGAAATTTAGGGAAAACGAGTTTAAGTTGGTTTTTTGGTGTGGTACGGATGAGATGTATGCCGGATTGCTGTACCAATGAGGCATGGGTGAGTGTGTGGTGGCAACTGGCAAGAGCATCTCTAGACATTCCTCTAAAAGGCTTTAACTACTTAAAAAGTTCTGTTTTGAGTTAAACCGGACCACCGCGGACCCCCTGTAGCACATGCCGCCCTTCTGCCCCACTTCGATTCCCTCATCAGTCATCGCCATCGTCGAAGTCGAAGCATCTACGCATGTCGATGTCGTTGTTGTCTCTGACGCACCTAGGCCTTTGTGTCGTCGCGTTTCGTCGAGAACCGAACCGCGCAGCCTCCGGGGCTCCTCGCGGTATGTCTTCCTCTTCTCGCGCTCGCATCTCATGGCTCATTGGACTGCCGGCACATCCTCGTCCATTGGCCGGCCATGTTTAGCCCTCACCCAACAAATTGTCGTCTCCCCTTTGCTAATCATAAAGTGTGACGACTGTTGGTGGCTGGTGCTGCACCGGGTCTCGAAGACGGAAGAACACCCCATATGGGTCTTCTACAAATGTGAACTGGACAAAGTGAGTGCAATATTGTGCGGTTGTTGTATGGTTTCAAAATAATTTGAGCTCAATGTTTGCTTGATGGTATGCAAAAAGGTTGCAACTTTTGGTTTTGGGAGAAGAATCCATTGATGTATTGATCAAGAGAGGTCTATTGGATGTTGGTGCACTAGTTGCTAGAGATGACATTACAGAGAATGCAATGTCCAAATTTATTCATGGGGAGGTAGAGAAGAAACAATTGTGCATGTCAAGCAAAGTCAACAGAGAAGAGCGAAAGATGAAGAAGGTATTGATTGGACTTGTAAGAGCAGTCAAGGAAGTTATGTTTTCTTTTCGAGTGTGTAATTTTTCCTGTTATGTTCTTTGGGTTAGTTCTCATAGTTCAGAACCAGTGAAGTATGTGCCTAAGATATCATTGAATGAAGTAAATTGAGTAGTGAAACTTAACTCAAATTTGCTTCTCTTAGCAGGCAGCTCTACACTTTGAGCCATGCCTAAAAGTAAATGAATTTGTGTTCAAAAATTGAGGAGTTAAGTTTTAAGGATTAAGTTAGTAATCACTTTTTAACTTCTTATATTTAAGGAGTTAAGATTTGAGGAGACATTGGACGAGTTAAATTATGGGAAAGTTGTGATTCTACTGCCATACAGCTATATCTTCTATCCTCGCCGTACATTTTTGCATCAAAGGTTGTGTGGGCGAGCTTCTCTTTTTTGTTTCTCCTAAATAAAAGAACATCTAAACTTGAAAAATTTGCGGATCAACATCACACAAGTACTACCATGTGAAGACATGTTTGGGGATTTTATAGCGCAACAAGAATTTTTACAATGGTGCAACTTATTCAAAATTTGTAATTTGAAAAAAAAATTCATACAAGAATCAGAAAGATTTTATACATAGAGTGGCACTTGTGTATCGTTGAGCTGCAAGGTTTCAAGGTCAAATGTTTCTCTTGTTTGGAAGAAACAAAAAAATGAAATTCATATGTGAAGATAACACGGATCTTAATGTAAACTGGATGGTTTAGGTATAAGGTGTATCTACATGGGACTATGAAAAAATCACACTTAAATTACAAGGGGCCGGTTAGGCATGCTCTAAGGGATAGAGCTGTGTTTGGTTTGACACGAAAGTACACGGTGGAGGTTGTGGCCTCTCCATTATACCATCTCGCGGCTTTGGTTTTTGTTTTCTCTCTGCCATGTCGGGGAGGCTAGGCTGACTAGCCCGCATACGTCAAGGACTCGTATACTCAATATTGTACCATGTGTCACTAAGCTGCAGATAATAACTTATTAAAGTACTTCCTCCGTTTTCTTTTTTATAAAACGATTTGGACAGTTGACATTGAACTGTTTTGTGCTTTGTCTGAAAATTATCTAAACATCTTATAAAAGGAAACAGAGGAAGTACCATATATACTGCTGCTCCGTGCCATACACGTGAAAGAGAGAAGTGATGTCGATCTCTTGTGGGTAGGGTTAGTTATTTGAACAAAAGTCCATCAAACTGCCGCAATCTTAGCTGAGTAAGTCTGACTCACTGCCACATCGGACTGTACTGTTTGATCCAAATGGACAGATGGTGATCTTGTCTCTGGCCAGTATTACCACGAGCCTAACTGATGGGTGTGGTATCCCCGCTTCTGCCCGTCCCCCGTGCCGCTCCCGCGAGCGGCCCGGGCAGAACCCTAGATCGCCGCCGCCGCTCCCCTTTCGAGCCTTTCTTCTCCCTCGCCGCCGCCAGGGGACGCCGCCGGGCAAAGCCCGCGCGTGCGTCGCGGCGGCAGGGCTCCCTCCCTCCTCGCGAGGATCCTGGGCGGCGCGGGACGGCCGGCCCTTGCGGCGGAGCTCGGCTCGGCGGCAGGTCGGGCTGCCGGTGGATCTGGGCGGGGCTTCCCTGCTTGGTGGCGCTGGCGGCGGCGTGGTTTGCGCGGGGCGACGAGGCGCGGGCTTCTCCTCCTCCCGATCTGATGGTGCCGCGGTGGCGCCGGCGCTCGGGCATGCGGAGGGGTCCGCGAGGATGGTCGGCGTGCGACGTCTTCCTCCCCGATCTGATGGCTCCACGGTAGCGCCAGTGCTCGGGCGGCGGTTGGCTTCGGCAAGCGGTGGCGGGCGCTGGGCTCTCGGCGGCACTCCGGCGTGTGCAGGCGTGTCCCTGTGCGCGGTCGGCGGCTCCGTCTCTGACCCGGACGGCGCGGGGGATGGCGGCGGCCCGGCGTGGCCGGCGATGTGGATGCGGTGGTGCCGGCGGTTTGCTGATTTGCCGGTACTCCAGGGTCTGCCTGGTGGTGCTGGTGGTGACGGCGGCCCGGGCACGAGTGTTGGATCCCTTCGAACTGATCTGGGTGAAAACTTGCCTCGGCTTCTGCTAAGGCCGGCGGTAGCGGCGCTATCTGCGTCGTTCCCTTTTTGAAGGCATCGCCGTGGAGAAGTTCAAGGCCACTCTCTGCTACCTCCGGGGGAAACCCTAGATCGGATGATCGGATGACGGTGTCGTTCCTCCTTTGGGGGCGTCATTCTTGGAGGTACACACGTGATCGAGGGACCAGAGGACGGATTCTTTGGTGGAGCGGTGCTTCATCCTACACACTGATGGCGACGGATCTTGACGGCGTGGCGCGGTGCAGATTCAGAGTTCGCTGTGGGAGGATGGACTCGCGCAGGAGGACGACGCTGTTGGGCGTCGTGGTGGCGTCGATGGCAGAGAGACCTGGCACGGTACATGCAACAGTACAGCTCTGAAGATGGATTGGTGGCAGGTGGCTGCGGCGGCCTCATACCCGACAGGCGTCCTGGTTGAGGAGTGCGCCGGACTGGTAGGTGCCCCATACCCGGCAGGCGTCCTGGTTGGGACCTCAGGTCTTAGATGTTTAGGTTTGGCTGTGATGTCTATTTGGTATTAGGCCCAGACTATCTGCGCCCCTTTATCAATTGGATAGGTGTTGCGAGAGTTGTTGCTTAGACGATGGCTTTAGTCTTGCTGTTGTATGGCTTTGTAAGGTCTTGTGAGAATAATTAATAAAGTGGCCGTATGCATTGCCCAGATGCAGAGGCCGGGGGCCATCCTCCTTTTCTTAAAAAAAAACCACGAGCCTAACCGGATCGTGTGTTACATCACACATTCCACACCGCCTTGATCAGTTCCCATGGGAATGGGAATCAGTGGTCTGGCGGGCATGAAACACACGCACGCACTCATGGCGTGCTTTCTCTCGCCGGTCAACGTCAGTGATCGCCCAGCCGGGAGAAAGACAATGCAAAGGAAAAAAGAAAGAGGTACGTAGGCCCATTGCAGTGGCCAACCCTCGCCTCCAATCGGCGTTCTCCCTGGGGAGAACAAATTACACCGCCGCCGCCACCACCCACCGGCGGCGGTCGTCTCGCCAAAGCAAGTCGTCGTAGCTATGGACCTACAGCGACCTGCTAACTCCTACTCCCACCTGCGTACGATACATGCATGATGGACGAGCCCCAGCCGCTTCCGCCCAAAGCTTTGCAACTTTCGATCAGATTAACTAAACAAATGGCAATGCTAACCCTGTCACTACAAGCAGATGACACAGCCGATACGAGATATCGGCCTTCGAATATTCAATCCCTGCCGGTGCTCGCATGCCATCGTCGATGTCATTGTCATTTGCGGCAATGACTTCCGGCTTTTGAAGCCCGGGATGCATGCTCTGTCAGCTTAAACTACCCGTGGCTGGAGTTGCAGGGCCACCCGGCCCGGGGTATCGTCTGCTTGCTTTTTTCCTTTTGCAGCGAGGAAATAAATGTAATGCTGTCTTTTGTTGGAAGGAATGAAAAACCCTACTACGTACTCCTGTTCTGCATCTTATCCGGCCGGCCGGTGTGGCATCCTCGCCCAGCGCTTATCCACTCCCTCATGCATGACAGGTGCACACAAGCTTGGCGTGCCTGCCTGCGTGCTTGGCTGAAATTGATCCCCATTTCTGTTTCAAATGGTTATAATAGATGAAAGATTTAGTAACAGTATGCATGCTGATAAATATCAAATAATCAAGTTCAGAGTCAAATATTTATTACTCAAAGTATTTTTTTATGAAAAGGATCAAATCTATTATAAAAGTTTACCGACCGTACAAAGTATCTCAAACATATTAAGAATTACATTAAGATTCTGAGACCACCGAACGGCTATTACTGCCGTCAAAACAAGCCGCTGATGCACGGTTGTCGCCGCTCCCCTGCCGCCAGCTTGACCTTGTCGATGACAGCCGGGAATCTTCGTGCACATGCCCCTATAGGACTAACGCCATGGAGACATCGAGCCACAGTTGCCGCCCTTGAACCCTTACATATATCTAAATCATCTGACACCAAATCTCGCCACATGATTAAGAATCCTCATCTGGCAATATGTTTGTCGGGGATGGCAAGTTTGGTTGGCGAGCATGACAAATTCATTTCAGTTCATAGTTTTGCTAAGAAATTGTCAGGCTTGCAAACTAAATTTACCATTCTTACGCCAACGTAAATTGCCATGAAAAACGTTAGATTTTCCATGAAAATCCGTCTAAGAATCCGTCGGATTTTTAGCATTTCCATAGACATTTTGCGACTTCAACTCCGACCTTAAATACAAACAAAATGTACTTAGCTAAGTATTGCCCCTGTTTTTGCAGACAAACGTGCTGCTTGCTTGGTTCCTCCCCTGCTGCTCAGCCAACCCACACGGAGGTTAATGCACCTCGCCAAACATCCTTTCGGCAGCATTCCCCTCAAAAAGGAAAGAGATCCTTTCGGCGGCATTTGTGCGTGACCCAGCATAATCTTCCTCACCTTTTCTCAACGGAGTCATCGAGCATGTTCCTGCAAATGGAAACTGAACCTGGCATCCAGACCGACGTAGCCGGACACACCGCCACCCAACGGATTCCTCATTCATCACTCGCAAAGAATCGATGCCTAGCTCAGCTGGATAGCGCATGTGTTTTTGACCTTTCTACATGGAGACGCCACCGCGCACCGTCAGTTCTCGATCCGTTCCCTTGTCACGACGGATCTGTGCTACCTGCCTCTGTTGTTCCTGATTCAGGTGTCGTCTTCGGGATCAAGCACATGTTCTCAAGTATCCGCGTGCTGCACAACGTTTTGTTCTTTGCTGATTATGACCATTTGTTCCAATGATGTTAGAACCGTTTGTTCTAAACAAGGACCTGTTCTCGAGTCTTCCTCGTGCTGCACAATGTTTTATTCTTGCTGATTATGACCGTTTGTTCTGCAGTAATGATGTTAGAACCGTTTGTTCTAAATAAGGACCCGCTCTGAAGTCTACTCGTGCTGAAAAATGCTTTGTTCTTGCTGATAAAAATTACACCGTACACTTGTTCTAATAAGAACCTGTTCCGACGAAGTATCCTCGTGCTGCAAAATGCCTTGTTCTTGCTGATTTTGACTTTGTTCTTTAAGTTCAGAGAAGGTGCTGCACTTTTCAACCCTGAATTTAACCATATGGTTTGAGGTTCAACCCTGAACTTAAGCTTACTGCACAACCTTCAACTTTCGATACCGGTTAAGTTGCAACCCCAAAGAAGATTGGAGAAGGTGTTTTTGCGTGACATGGCATCCATGATGTGGCATTTGCCCAGCAAGAAGAATCGATCCTGACCTTGTAGGCAGAAATAACTTGCTATTTGTTGAGTGTAGATTTTTTTTCCTCCCCGGCTCCACCTAACCTGTTTTTTTTATATAAAATACACTTATTTAAGTTCGAACAAGTGATGAAAAAGATACTTTGCGATTTTTGTGCAAAATTTATTTCATCACGAAATTTTACAAACATGCAGAATGCATCCCTATGTTTTTGCCGCCTCACCATCTCCGCGATGTTTTTGCCGCCTCACCATCTCTGCGGTGTTGTCGGCGCCTCAACATTGCCGCTAAGATGAATGAACAAAAACCTACACAAAATGAAAATACACATCATACGAAGAACCGATCCGTCTCCTCGTGCCTAAATGATGGTTGGAGACGGAGGGGAATAGCGGCCTTGCTAGAGAAGAGGGAGAAACCCTAGCCACCTTGTGTGGGGGAAGGAGAAGGAAACGAGAGACGGCTAGGCGAGAAACAATCATTGTTTGGCGCCTCATGTGTCCAAGTAATGCTAAATTGTTCTCTGAGGGAGATCATCATGATATACTATCAACAACGAGGAGCTTATGGTGATTTAGTCAATCTTGAAACTTACTCTAATCTTTAGTAAGTAATCACTTTGTGCATTGAAAATCGAAACGGAAAACCATACAAAAAATAAACCAAACCGAACCAATTTTATGATTTTTATGGGTTTTGGTTTCGGTATGGTATGGACTTTTCATACCGATTTGAACTTTGGTTTTTATGGTATATGCCGAAAAACCGAACGGTTAACTGAATAAACCGAAGTAAAAAATAAATTTATATTTTTTGAGATGAACAACCATACAAGTTGTAATTTTTCTTGTACATGAGTCAAATTCACTACTAAGCACATAAATTTTTCTTATAACATAGTCATTTTTATCTTTTAAAATGCTAAGCACGTCCATAACCATCAACAGATGAATCAATGCATGCATATGTACTTATATATATAGCTATATATTATTTGTGTAAAATAGTACTCCCTCCGTCCAAAATAAGTGTCTCAACCTTAGTACAACTTTGTACTAAATTAGTACAAAGTTGAGACACTTATTTTGGAACGGAGGGAGTATGTGTTTTGAGTCATAAATTTGCAAATTATTATTACGTCATTTTCAAATTCGCACCAACTTTGGTTATTATGGTATATACCGAAACCATACCAAAATAATTTGGTATATACCGAAACCAAACCGTATTTTAATTTCATACCGTATTTACTGAAGTATTAATACCATACAAACCAAAAAACCGTATAAACCGAACAATGTAAACTGAATAAACTGAACGCACAGGGTGGGTAAGTAATGTGAATTGTATGCACGCCTATGTTGTACTTTGTGTTTTCTACCTATACATGTGAAAAGATAACTATAATGTGAGTTATTTTCCTTCAGATTTTAAGGCCCCGTTTGGTACAAAAGACTAGTGTAAAAATTTTGGAAGATAAGATTCCCATAGAAAATGTTTCTTTTGTAACATTTGGAACAAAGAAATTGTTGTTCTACATTTCTTTGTTTTTTTCTATGGAATGGCCTATTCCATATAAATTTTAGAGGAAACCACACATAAGATCCTACTCCATTTTCTCTCACTTTGTATCTACAATTAATCTGTTTTTTCTACGTGACATCCAAGCAACATTTTTCTGCATTTCTAATTTCTGGTATTCCAAACGGGAAATGATTATTATTATTTTTAGTGCAACGAATTTTTTTAGGGATTGAGGAAAGACGAATGGAAGCACGTACCACACTGGGAGCCCAATTTTTCAGCCCAGCATCCAAATGTGCCTAAGCGTACCCTACGAACAAGCCCTGCACGTGGCCCATGAAACATTCTCGAGATCTGTCAGCAAGAGGGCCCACCTAGCATAGCCCGTAGCCACCACGCAAAATCCGCAAAAAGTTTCATCGCCTCGTCATCCGCAGCTCCACTTTCCAGTCCGCAGTGACCGCCGCCGCCGCCACCTCCACCCGCTCCTCACCTACCCCGGCGGCGACCCCCCAGGGACACCCCGAATGGCGACGGCGGTCACGGCGTCCGCCACCGCGGCGACCCGCTTCACGCGCCTGGCGGGCATCGGCCTCCGGCGCAGCAGCTGCCGCCCCCGCACCGCCGTCCGCTTCCAGCGCCCGGGGCTCACCACCACCGCGCTCCTCAGGCCCACCGAGCTCAAGCCCAAGGACCAGGGCCAGCCCGAGACGCTCGACTACCGCGTCTTCCTCGTCGACGGCGGCGGCCGCAAGGTGTCCCCGTGGCACGACGTGCCGCTCCGCGCCGGGGACGGGGCGTTCCACTTCATCGTGGAGATCCCCAAGGAGAGCAGCGCCAAGATGGAGGTCGCCACCGACGAGGCCTACACCCCCATCAAGCAGGACACCAAGAAGGGCAACCTTCGTTACTACCCGTAAGGACTCTGAAACCAAGGAAATTTCGACCCCAAATGCGGTAACTTACGTTATTGGTGAAAGTATTGCGTCTTCCGTGTCAAAACTGGAATCACACAAATTTAAGTTGGGACTATATTAGCGAGCCAAATGATTGGGAGGCTGTGAGGCCCTTTTAAATGGAAAAATAAGTAGTGGGCTAGAGGTTTCATCGATAAGAAGAGAATGCCATAAGTTTACCAAATTTTCAAGCTTTTTACTCCCATCTTAAGAACGAAGAATGGAGTAGATTAGAGGTTAGTAACAGTTTTGGACTTCCTGCTGCACTGCCAGAACTCCTATTTCCTTTTTGGTTCTAGAGCCTTAAGAGGATAAAACAGTGTGTTACAAAGAGGGCATCCCCATGATATGAATTTGGTGAAAAAATATTGGCGCCTTTACAATTTTAGTACTCCCTCCGATCCAAATTAATTGTCGCAGCTCTAGTACAACTTTGAACTAAAGTTGTACCAAAGATGTGACAATTAATTTGGATCAGAGGGAGTAGCAAAGTTTATGGTTATGATTTCTAGAAATTTAGTGGCCATGAGAATTAAGTTGGAGATTACATCCTTCTCATGAGTTTAGCTGGTATAATTCAATTGCCGTAATGGGTGGCTCGAATTTGTGGTAGGATTAAGAGAGTAGTTGTAGTCTCCACTCAAATGTTTAGTCTTTTTCGCCTTTATGGCTGAGACTATGGAATTATTGGTGAGTAAATATGTCTGTTGTCTGGCCTAACCTTAAGGGTTACAATTTTTATGCAAATTGGCATATATGAAGATACATTTTGTGTACTTTCTGGCAATTTGATGATCCTTTGTGGAAATGCTGGCAGACAACTTAACCTTGATTGGAAGATTTGTAAGTGACAATATGAAGAGAAAACTTGCACTTATACTGATAGTTCATATATGTGTTCTAGTGGTACCAACTAAAGTGTTGTGGTGGAATGTCTATGGCTAAGCTGTTTATTGTCACTGTTGATTATCCAAAGTGGTCGGACCCTTCCCCGGACCCTGCGCAAGCGGGAGCTACATGCACCGGGCTGCCCTTTTTTTTTGTTCGTAACTGTAAGTGGCAATATGAAGACAAATACATTTGCTTTTCACTGTAGATTGTCATTGTCCGTAACCGTAAGTGGGAATATGAAGATAAACAGTTATCCAAAGTGTTGTGGTGGAATGTCTATGACTAAGCTGTTTATTGTCACTGTTGATTATCCAAAGTGGTCGGACCCTTCCCCGGACCCTGCGCAAGCGGGAGCTACATGCACCGGGCTGCCCTTTTTTTTTGTTCGTAACTGTAAGTGGCAATATGAAGACAAATACATTTGCTTTTCACTGTAGATTGTCATTGTCCGTAACCGTAAGTGGGAATATGAAGATAAACACATGATCTTTGCTTGTCACTGTAGGTTTTTATATTAGCAAACTTTGCACCAACCGATGGTTTTGTTGTTGTCCTTTATTTAAAAGGTAACTTTGGAAGAAAAACCGGCAGAGTGGTAGTTCTTTTCGTGCTTTCCTTTGTGGTATAGTGGAGAAATAATAGGAGATTAGTAGTCTTGCATCAATCACTGTCAGGAAGCTTTACTTCAATGTAGAAAGGCTATAGAGGCCGCCATATGTTTTATTTCAGGGAGAGAGAAGTCCATATTACAACCTTGAACTCTTCCATCTGTCTAAGATTCAACCCTGAACTCTGAAACCGTCTTCAACCCTTAACTATGAAAACCGGCTAGGAATCAACCATCCCCTCCTCAAACTGGTTTTCGCTGAGTAGGCCTGGTTTTGATCCGTTGACCGGCCAGTCAGCATCCCAGTAAGCAAGTCCACTTAACTTAAATTTTGACCAGAAAATGGAAGTGTCCAGGAAAAAATGAAAATTTATGTAAAATGAACACTACTATAGTGATCATTCTGTGAAAGTTTCACACTTCTTTGCCAAACAGATTTAAAAATACTCTTAAATTACATTTTCAGCCCCTTTTTTGGTCAAAATTTGAGGGCATTCCTAATTCTGTTTGGAAAAAATGTTTGAATCTTTCCCAGAATGATCACTATGTTAGTGTTGATCAGATTTTTTTTTTAATCCGAACACTCCCATCTTTTTGTCAAAATTTGGGGCTGAAAATGTTATTTAATTGCATTTTTATGTCTGCTTGGCAAAAATGTGTGAAACTTTGCCAGAATTATCACTGCATTAGCGTTGATTTTACAGAAGTATTTCAATTATTTCTGGACATTTTCATTTTTTGGGCAACATTTGACCCCAAAAGGGGCTGAAAATATAATTTAAATGTAGTTTTAAATCTGTTTACCAAAAACTTGTGAAACTTTCCCAGAATTATCACTATATTAGTGTTAATTTTGCAGAATGGTTTCAATTTTTTATGGAGACTTTCATTTCTTTGGTCAAAATTTGAACAAAAAAGGGGCTGAAAATGTAATTTAAGTGTATTTTAAATTTGGTAAAAATGTGTGAAATTTTTCCAGAATGATCACTATATATTAGTGTTAATTTTACAGAATGTTTTCAATTTTTGATCAAAATTTGACCATAAAAGGGGGTGAAAATGTAATTTGAGTGTAACTTTTAGTCTGTTTGGCAAAAATGTGTGAACCTTTCCCAGAATGATCACTATATTAGTGTTGATTTTTTAGATGTTTTTCAATTTTTTATGGGCACTTCCATTTTTTGGTCAAAAAATATTTTAAGTGGGCTTGCTTATGTGGCTGCTGACTGGTCGGTTAACGCATCAAAATCAGGCCTATTCAGGTGACCTTTGTTTGGGCTTCAGCTATAGATTCCCAGATTCTGGACCTTTCAAAATCAGAACCCCAAACAAACAAGTTGGATTTTCAAGTAGCTTCTTAGAATCGATTTTAGAAAATGAACTATCAGTCGAGCGAAGCCGGAAGCGGCGACTTTGGTGATTCCAGTGATTCTGCAACCCCCGCAAAAGAAAACGATTCACTTTGAACTCTTGCCCCTGTTTCCAATGAAACTACCACCTCAACCCTCCAAGCGACTCGTCTGTCCCGATGTATATATTCCCCCAGCCGCCGCCACCGCCCATGGACGCCGGCCTCGCCGGCCGTCTCCTGCTGTGGCGCCCATGGGCTACTGTTGCGCCTCCGCCTCCCATGATCTCCGCTTTACTCCGACGCGTGGCCTTTCACCTGGGATAGCACGAGGCGGGGAGAGCATGGTCGTGGGCTCGTGGCAAAGCTCGCTGACGCCGTCGCCCAAGAACACGGCCATGGTCGCGAGGCCAGTACGTCTCCGTGAAGGTGGACACATGCGCCTCCATCCCTTGTATCTCCGCGAGCTGCCGGGTAAGCGCTGAAGCCGTGCACATCCATGTACAGGAGTGCTCCGGCATCGCCTCCTTGCCAGGTCTCGTGCGTTGTGAACGGTGTTGGCATGGCTGATATGTTCCCATTCTAGTTCCCGTACAGAGATGAGCAATGGCTAGCTTGGCACGAATGCATCCTCGAACCATCCCACGCCTTGATTGCTCCTTTTTCTTGTTTGTACTAGTGAACTGGATGAGCCTTTTCTTTGCACGATCTCGTGCAAATAATGTGAAATCTGTTAATTTGCACTTAACTAGTATACATACATGTCAAACTCGAAATAAAACTAATTTGCCCTAAATCAGCATATAAATGTCAAATTTAGCATTTGAGGACATTGCTGACATTTCACAACCCCTACGGTTCCTACCACTATCCACCATCAGGGTAAACAAACATCCAGCTTTAGATTCTCAGAAATCCACAACCACAACAGATTTTCAATAATCCACAGCCATAGTGATTCTCAGGAATCTATAGCCCAAACAAAGGGGGCCTCAGCAAAAACCAGTTTGAGGAGAGGGGAGGGTTGATTCCTAGCCGGTTTTGATAGTTCAGGCCTTCAGGGTTGAATCTTAGGCAGTTTCAGAGTTCAGGGTTGTAATATGGACTTGTCTCTTTTAGGGATTTCTTCAAGATTTTATATTCTCCTATGTATGGCAGTGGGATCACTTCTAAGTCTACTTTGGTTCCCTTTTTTCATATGCCCATCTAAAAAATAGCAGATCTCGTGAGGATACACTGTTCATATTTATGAAATCAAATCGAGAGTGCTCTTAAAAATCTCTACAATTAAATGCCACCAAAACTTTACTGACCATAGCTAGGTTGTACTGGTTCAAGTTGAAGTGTGTTGTTGAATATTTAAGTGTGCTTGGTCGTTTTTCTTGACAAAAGAAATTTTAAGCTGTTCTTTCATGCCTTATCTTGGTTCCTGTTGAAAAGGGGTTAGTGTGCATATTTAGGGGCTGTTTGGTTCTAGACCTTATATTGCCACCCTTTGCCACGCATTTTTGCCAACCTTGCCTAAGGTTAGTTCAACAAAATGAGAGCCACAAATTGGCAAGCCTAAGGGAATCTTGCCACATTTTTTGTGTGTATGTCATGTGGGGCCCTAGTATGGCTTGCCTAAGGCGTGGCTTGAACCAAACACCCACCTAAGTTGGTCAAACTTGCCTAACCTTATATGTGCAAACCAAACAGCCCCTTACTGAATTACTTATTTTCTTGTTGAGCTTTTATTTGGCATAAGCTTCAAGTGGGAAATTCCCCTGCTTGCTAGCAAGGCAATTGAGACAATCAGTTTATGCAACTACTGCCCCTGTTGATAAATTTGTGTGTGGCTATTCCTGATATCATCTGTTATATCAGGTACAACATCAACTGGAACTACGGGTTACTTCCCCAGACATGGGAGGACCCGACAGCTGCAAATGCTGATGTTGAAGGAGCACTTGGAGACAATGATCCTGGTAGTTAACTTCTCTGTTTTAGTATCTTTGATGAGCATTGTTTTTATATTTGCTCTATCCTCACTGTAATATATCTTTCCCTTGACTTCCTTTCTCAGTTGATGTTGTCGAGATTGGTGAAAGACGGGCCAATATTGGGGATGTTCTTAGGGTGAAACCATTGGCAGCTTTAGCAATGATTGACGAGGGAGAGCTTGACTGGAAAATTGTGGCCATCTCTCTGGATGATCCCAAAGCATCTCTTGTGAATGATGTAGATGATGTCGAGGAGCATTTTCCGGTATGATTGATGTCCTTGTCCGTATGTTTTAGTGTTTGTTATCCTTGTTCTGCTTTGGTATCTGGTGCCTGTATATCCTTAAGGAAAGTAGGATATGCACACATATCATATGAGCGCTGTTTTCTGTTTCTAGTATTGACCTCAGCTAAGTAGCTTGTGAGCAACTCAGTTGCACCTACGTCTGGATGTTCTCTTTGTACTCATTTTCCCTAATTAATATAGTCCAGATATGAGTGTCAGAAATATTTAGATTGCATTCATGGCATTGAAAAGAAAACACACCGAGTACTCCTAGTATAACTATTCGACTAGTAATCTACCACATGCTTTTCTGTAACAACCACAAGTGCATTTACATGAGGCCTTTTCCTTTCTGTGATTGTTAGGTTTTTATTATGTAAAAATGTGCAAGTTATCGTAGCTTTTCCAAGTTCAGGCCAGTTCCACAGTTGGCATTGATTTGAATTTTGAAACCTTTGCGGCATCTATTCAGGGAACATTGACTGCCATCAGAGACTGGTTCAGAGACTACAAGATACCAGACGGAAAGCCCGCCAACAGGTTTGGTCTCGGCAACAAGCCCACAAGCAAGGTAAGCCCGATCTTAGCTCAGCTTCTTGGTTTATCCTGCTGAAACGCAGAAGAGATATTATTTATACAATATCTGATGGTATATATCTATATCCTTTTTTGCCGCAACCAGGAATATGCCCTGAAGGTGATAGAAGAAACCAACGAGTCATGGGAGAAATTGGTGAAGAGGAAAATCCCGGCGGGAGAGCTATCGCTAGCGTAGCCTTTTATAGGCCCATGAGAAGCCAACAACACATTCTTTCAGTGACATACCTCCTAAGCGTGCCGCTCTTTTGTGATATATGCCTATGAACATGCTTCTCTTCATCTGCAGAACATTCTGCGTACCTGTGTGTAACAACAGGAATAAATGAATAATCTAGTGGAGCGAATAAGGATTTCTGAGCAAGTTTTTCGCAATGAAACTGAATGCTCTTTTGTCCAGTTAATTAATTAATACGCAGATCCGCAGAAAATGGGTCGAAATGGATCATCTTCCTGGGAACTTGGAAAGTTGGGCTAGGCTGGGAGAGTGCGTGGCTACGAAATGAGAAGATGCATTTGCCCAGTTCTTCACTTTTTCAAAAGTTTGTCAACATGCCGGTCTGTTTTTCTCTCAGAGGAAGCCATGCCTCTGTTGCAAGGCCTGGGCTGGGGTTGGGCTGTCAGCCAGTCAGGGTGGTGGTGCCGGCCGCTGCATGGGGCATGTCAGCGTTCGGTACACACCTGTCCTCTCCCCGGCGCGCCACCGCGCCGGAATCAACCGCCACCTCCGCGTCTCTCTCTCCACGTCGGCATCTTCTCCGACCAGATCATTGCACGCATGCATATACTACTACTGCATGCATTAGTCTGACCGCTCGGACAAAGCTAGCTAGCTCAACCAGACCAGCCACAACCGAAGCAATGGCGCGGCACTTCGCGGCGGCGGGGGCGGGGGCGGTGCAGCGGTACTACTGCGGCGGGGCGTGCGACGGCGGGGACGACGGCGCGGTGCAGGCGATGCTGCAGTGCCAGCGGGTGAGCGACTTCCTCATCGCCGCCTCCTACCTCTCCATCCCGCTGGAGCTGCTCTACTTTGCCTCCTGCGCCGACCCGGCGCCGCTCAAGTGGCTGCTGCTGCAGCTGGCCGCCTTCGCCGTGCTCGGCGGCGCCACCCACCTGCTCGCCGTCTTCTCCCTCGCCCACCCGCACTCCTCGGGCCTCCTCCTCGCCTCCACCGCCGCCAAGCTCCTCGCCGCGCTCGTCTCCTTCGCCACCGCCGTCTCCCTCGTCGCGCTCATCCCGCGCCTCATCCGGGCCAAGCTCCGGGAGGCGTTCCTGCGGGCCAAGGCGCGCCAGCTCGACCACGACCTCGGCCTCATCCGCCGCCGCGTCGAGGCCACCTCCCGCGTCGTCCGCATGCTCACCCACCGCATCCGCAGCTCCCCGCTCGACGCGCACTCCATCCTCCACACCACCATGCTCCACCTCGCCGACGCCCTCGAGCTCCACAGCTGCGCCGTCTGGATGCCCGGCCGCGACGCCGGCGACGACCTCCACCTGGTGCACCAGCTCAGCCTCAGGGGCAAGGGCCCCGTCCGCATCGTGCTCGGCTCGCAGGCCCCCATCTCCCCGGATGACCCGGACGTGCTCGACGTAATGGCAAGCGAGGCTGCCAAGGTGCTCAGGCCAGGCTCGGAGCTCGCGACGGCGAGCAGCGGCGAGCTCCAGCCGCCGGGAGCCGTGGCTGCCATACGGATCCCCATGCTCAAGGTCTCCAACTTCGACGGAAGAAAGACACCGGTGGCGAGCTCATATGCCATATTGGTGATGGCTCTTCGCAGCAAGGCATCAGGCTCCGGTTCCAGAGAGTGGAGCGGCCATGACCTGGAGGTTGTGCAGGTTATCGCCGACCAGGTCGCCGTGGCGCTCTCTCACGCGGCGGTCCTAGAGGAGTGGCAGGCCATGAGCGACAGGCTTGCCGAGCAGAACAGGGCCTTGGTGCACGCCAAGCAGGACGCGATGATGGCGACCGAGGGCATCAACAGCATCCAGAGCGCCATGTGCGACGGCATGCGAAGGCCGATGTACTCCATCATCGGGCTGCTCTCCATGGTGCGGCAGGCGGAGGACATGCGCCCCGAACAGAGGCTCGTGGCCGACGCCATTGCCAGGACGAGCACCCTGTCGCTGGCGCTGATGAACGACGTCGACAGGGAGACGTTGACGGTGAACCGCATGCCGTTCGACCTGCGCTCCTTGATGAGGGAGGCCATGAGCGTCGCGGGGTGCCTGGCCAGCTGCGGCGGGGCTGGTTTCTCGTACCAGCTGGAGAACGCCTTGCCTGAGTGGGTCGTCGGCGACGAGACGAGGGTCTTCCATCTCCTGCTGCAAATGGCGGGTGATGTGCTTGGTCGGCGGCGCGATGGAGCAGGGCGTCTCTCATTCTCCATCAAAAGCTGCAGCGCGGACCAAAAGGATTGCATCCCGGTGTGGCCAAATCTGTCTGCAGGCTGTAGCATATGTGTTGAGTTTCAGGTTGCCATGGAAAGATCAACTGGATGCAGCCAGCCACCCAGCAGTCCGGCCGGCTCTCAGATCAACATGTGCAAGAAGATTGTGCAGGTTGGTACTACTCACTTGGTATACCGAAAGAATATTTTGCAGCTCCCGGTTGTCAATCCATCGCCTCATTTCTTCAGATGATGAACGGTACCATGTGGTCGGCATCGGATGGCGAAAGCATCACCCTCATCCTGCACTTCCAGCTGCAGCAATCACGCGCGTGCCGAAGAACGTCGTCGTCCATCCCTCACTTCAATGGCCTGAGGATCCTGCTCGCAGAAGGCGACCGCATGAGCCGGGCGGTGACCCAGAAGCTCCTCGAGCAGCTCGGCTGCCAGGCCATATCGGTGTCGTCAGGCGCCCATTGCCTGGCCTTGCTGGGGAGCGCCGGCTCCTCCTTCCAGCTCCTCCTCCTGGACCTTGACATGGATGCATTTGAGGTGGCACTCCAGATCAGGGGGCTCAAGAACAGGCGCTGGCTCCTCATAGTTGCTGCTCTCGCCGTGACCGTCGACGACAGCATCCGTGAGATGTGCCGCCACTCGGGGATAAACGGCCTGATCCAGAAACCCCTCACGCTGACAGCGCTGGGAGCTCAGCTCCATAGAGTCCTTCGGAACTGATGATGGAATTATAGTCATCTCATGCATAATGCCTTTTGTGTTTCCATCACAAGACAAGGAGCTGATCCACAAGCCTCTGAGATGATGAACAAGAGCTAAATTGGCAAAAACAAGTATTTGATCATTTGATATATAGTTTCATATCAATGATGACTTTGCGCATAATTTGCGCAAATGCATTTCAGAAGAATAAAACATGCAATGTAATGCGCAAGAAAACGATAGGGGTGTGGACTAAACCCGAAAAAAGGGGAGGGGCAGCATACACTCACCAGTCACCAAGATAGCAGCATCAGCCCAAGCGCATGAGTCCTGGGACAAATAACAAGGAGCAGATGAACCAGCAGAATCCCCAACTGATAATGTTGTATGCATGTATATAATGTCTTGTATTGTCCTCTGTAGCGGTTGTATTGCTACTTATTGGCTATTGCTGCTGCTTGCACGATCATATCATCATCTGGCTTCCTCACTGAAGATGCTTGCCAAGCTCACCGGAACTTGCGATCAGTGTCGTGCGAAACAGCACGGCAACAAGTTGCAATCTGCACTATATTGTTCTCTGCCTCTTGCTGGTCATCAACAGAACAAAAATATGAAAATGCATTTGGCATGGACGCATGGAGTGCCTAACTTCTGAACATCAATGGCATATGAAAAATAATCAACTGTTTAATGGCAGATCGTGGAACTGGGTATTCAGCAACACACGTTGAGCAAATTATTTTCACCACACCATCAAGCAATGAAAACCAAAGATGCTGGATTCTTACAGTTGAAGAATGCAGGCCTAACACCACGGACACAGACGTTACAAAACAGTTTACAAATCGGCTGAGCATCTGAATCATTTTCATGGTCTAAATCTAAGGAAGAGCAAAACTAACACCTATATGAACCTAAAGCAAAGTGACAGTCACTAGACGCAGCAGACAGAGACATGCAGATTGTACAGCTACAGCATGCCGGCGCTGATCATTACTCGATAATAAGGTCTTGTAACTGAGCAACTGAATGCAGATCTACTCGATCAGCCTATAGGAACGGCATGGCTGGCTCGGCGCACCTCATCAACTTGTACCTGCAGGAGCGTCGGTTAGTAGCAGTTGTGTTTGGGTAACATGATTGGATGCTAACAAGGGAAGAGGATATCTCACGCAAAATATCTTAACAAGAGATGGTAAATTCACGTGGTGCTGAGTGCTCAGCGGGTAAGACAATGCAAGAAAGCTCACTGTAAACTTTATTGCAAACTTGCAGCCGGTCACAAAACAAATGGAATTCCTATAAGTATTGACTTTGCAATGTAGATATTCAGAGAAATTTCAAGTGGGGTAGAAGATGTCTACTATGGCGTCAAGATAATTCCGGTGCTCTAAGGAATATGAAACCAACATTACCCATGTATAGATAGAAGATTCTGTCATTATTATGCATAGACCAAGAAGTCCAGACAGCATCTCAGTTTCATTGCACAGAAGAAGCACAACAAGAGATTTCAAGTGGGGTAGGGACATAGATTGCATAGATCGTACTGTATTATTGCATAGAAGAAGCACAGTTATAACAACACTGTTTCTGCCTTTGCTGTATCATTAACTATGCCTGGCTTCTCAGTTACTAGTAGTAACGTGTTGAATAGATGGCTGAAGTAGTATGTATCTGTATTTGAGAATGGGATGTGCATGGATATATCGAATTAAGGGTTAGAGTACAGGAAAACAAAGAACCGAGGAATTGCTGGCAATTTAGAACTGACATCATCAAGTCTGATGTAGAGAATAAATAATTAAATCTGAGATCCAAGTTATGCAATTTTCTGGGCTTAGTAGTGTAAACAAACGGAAACCAAGCTATTTTAGCACGCTAGAGTTCAAATCTTTTGCAGTTTTAACGACAAGATGTTACTTCGTTCGCACTGAAGGGGAGCATAACTGCAGAATTTAACAGTATCTTCTAGCTGACGGAATGGAACAGTTGATGTTCTAATTTTGTGAAACGAAGTCATACTACCACACAAGAGGGTTACCATTTATGACAAAATATTCTGATAGCCAGACACTACATAACAAGAATGCAAAGCAACTGTAAAGTTAATGTGCTAATCTACATAACAAGAATGCACAAAATATTCTAACTCAATTTCCAAGCAATTTTACAAAGCAAATCTACTGTAATTGACCCTAACAGACGCTAAATAACAGAATGCACAGCAACTGTAAGCTGATTACCCAGCAAGAAGTTGTTAAACTGGTGAAGCAAATAGCATACTGGTAGTTTCCTGCAGACCAGATGCAACATGACAGTTGACAGTCATACCAGAGCTAGGGGCCGAGGCCCTTAATGGCGTCAAGGAGCAGGCCGTAGACCTCCTTGGCCAGATCGTGCCGCTTAATCTGCGAGTGCACTTCTGCATCCAGCTGCCGCCGCCACTTGGCTTCGATCCATCTCGCGTCTTCCGTTGCTAGCTTTGACAGCCCCTTCTCCAGGGACACCCCGGACAGCGCCGGGCCATCCGTCTTCCAGTACGCATCGAGCACCTCGGTGGCCACCGGGAGCATGGCTGCCGCGTCCGGGACGTTGCCGCGCCCGCGCTCCTCCTCCTCGTCTTCCTCGTCTTCCTCCGGCGCGGCATCCTTCTCGGCAGGCAGGCCGAAGTTGGCGCCCCAGACCTTCTTGCAGAGGTCGCGCAGGCGCTGCTCGTGCCGGCTGACGACCGCGGACGGCACCGCGTGGTCGAACTTGCTCTTGAGCCGCTTCAGCTTGTAGTACACCTTGGGCTGGTCGATGTGCGGGGCGATGGAGCCCCTGATGGCGTCGAAGAGCGCGCCCATGTCCGGGAGGCCCGGGACGCGGCCGTGGCGCACGCGGAAGGCGGCGGCCGCGTTGAGGAGGGCGACCTCGTCGGCGTCGCTCCAGACCACGCCGTAGGATCTGGCGCCGGAGGAGGAGGCCGCGGCGGGCGCGCTGGCCGCGAGCGCGGCCAGCGCGGCGGCCTCCTGGAAGGCGCGGACGGGCCTGCGGAGGGCGGGCGAGGGCGCGCGGGCCCTGCGCTCGGCGGGCGCGGTCACCGCGTCGGAGTCCGCGGGCGCGCGGGGCCGGCGCGTGCGCTCGCTCCTGCGGGAGGGGGAGCCGCGGGGGCTGGGGTAGGGCTCCGGGCGGCCGTCGTCCGGGCGGGGCCTGGGGCGGGACGAGCGCTTCCTCGACCCCGGCGGGGACGGGGTCGCCGCGTCGGCCTCCATGGCGCTCGGGGCCGGCCGCTGCCTTGGATGGCGTGGGTGCGGGTGCTGGTGCGTGCGGCGTGCGGGGGCTGGTGCGACGGGCGTGCGCGTCGTGGGCTCGTGAGGTTATCGAGTTGGGCGCTCTGGAGGCCGGGCTGGGGTGGGTGACCAGAGGCAGAGCGACAGGCAGCAGAACGTGAGCGTCGGTTTGGTTTTGGACAAAATTTCCTGCCTGACACACGGCAGAAACGTTAGTATTTGCTCTCATATATGCCGCGGATGGTGATGCATTTTGTGTAAACTTGCTAAGACCTTTCTAGATTTGACTTATGACAAAACTAACATGCAATGTAATCTGACAATAGTCAACGTTTGGCGCGCGGCAGAAACCCGACGGACGTCTCCTCCATCGCCGCGCGGTGCGGCTCCGGCGGACCCCGTAGTGCCCTAGGCCGGCTATTTAAGCCGACCGCCGGCACCGAAACCCTACCCATCCACATCCCCCTCCCCCCTCCCCTCCCATCCTCCACCGCCGCCACTTTCTGCTCGCCGTCTGCCACTTTTCGCTAGTAGCTATGCTCCCACGCCGTCAGGCAACTTATCTAATGCCGGAGCGCCGGCTGCAACTCCTTGAGCAGGTCCTTTGCAAGGCGCGGAGCCCGGGTAGCCGGGGGGCTACCTCCGGATGCATTAGATTCGGAGGAAGAGGAAGAGGAGGAGCACGAGGGTGGGGAGGAGGAGGACGTGTGAGACATTGGGGTCGCGGATCTGCAGACGGAGCAGCAGGCGATCCTCGATTCCCTCCGGTCGGAATTGGCGGCGGAGGCCAAGCGGCGTCGTGTGCAGGAGGCGAAGGCGGAGCACGCCGCGGACGTCGACGAGATGCCCGCGGCTATGGATGAGGAGGCCAAGCGGTCTCGAACAAGAGTGAGATCTAATAGAGATAGGTATAAAAGATAAATAAAAAGGCAAACCAAAGTAAATATAAATAAAGTGCAACAAGGTATTTTGGGGTTTTTTGGTTTATAGATCTGAAAATATATGATGGAAAATAGACCCGCGGGCCATAGGTTTCACTAGAGGCTTCTCTCTTGAAAGAAAGCATACGGTGGGTAAACAAATTACTGTCGAGCAATTGATAGAAAAACGCAAAATTATGACGATATCTAAGGCAATGATCATGAATATAGGCATCACGTCCATGTCAAGTAGACCGAAACAGTTCTGCATCTACTACTATTACTCCACACATCGACCGCTATCCAGCATGCATCTAGAGTATTTAAGTTCATAAGAACGGAGTAAGGTCTTAAGTAAGATGACATGACATAGAGGGATAAACTCAAGCAATATGATACAAACCCCATCTTTTTATCCTTGATGGCAACAATACAATACGTGCCTTGCTACCCCTTCTGTCACTGGGTGAAGACACGATTAAACCTAAAACCAAGCACCTCTCCCATTGCAAGAAAAACCAATCTAGTTGGCCAAACCAAACCGATAATTCGAAGAGGAATACAAAGATATCTTAATCATGCATAAAAGAGTTCAGAGAAGACTCAAATAATATTCATAGATAAATTGATCATAAATCCACAATTCATCGGATCTCGACAAACACACCGCAAAAGAATATATTACATCGGATAGATCTCCAAGAACATCAAGCAGAACATTGTATTGAAGATCAAAGAGAGAGAGAGAGAAAAGGCCATCTGGCTACTATCTATGGACCCGTAGGTCTATGGAAAACTACTCACGCTTCATCGAAAGGGCAGCAAGGTTGATGTAGAGGCCCTCCGTGATTGAATCCCCCTCCGGCAGGGTGCTGAAAAAGACCCCAAGATGGGATCTCATGGGAACAGAGGCTTGCGGCGGCGAAAAAGTATTTTGGTGGATGCCTTTGATGGTTTGGGAATATTTGGGAATTTATAGTGCAAAGATTAGGGTTAGAAGACCTCCGAGGGGCACACAAGCCCTTACGCCCCCCACTAGGGCGCGCCTAGCAGGCTTGTGGCCTCCTCGGGAAACTTCTGGCCCCCTCTCCAAGTCCTCCGGATGTCTTCTGGTCCAAGAACAATCATCGCGAAAGTTTTATTCCGTTTGGACTCCGTTTGATATTCCATTCTGTAAAACTCAAAAACAAGGAAAAAAACAGAAACTGGCACTGGGCTCTAGGTTAATAAGTTAGTCCCAAAAATAATATAAAGTAGCATATTAATGCATATAAAACATCCAAACAGATAATATAATAGGATGGAACAATAAAAAATTATAGATACATTGGAGACGTATCAAGCATCCCCAAGCTAAATTCCTGCTCGTCCTCGAGTAGGTAAATGATAAAAACAGATTTTTTGATGTGGAATGCTACCTAACATATTTATCAATGTAATCTTCTTTATTGTGGCATGAATGTTCAGATCCATAAGATTCAAAACAAAAGTTTAATATTGACATAAAAACAATAATACTTTAAGCATACTAATAAAGAAATCATGTCTTCTCAAAATAACATGGCCAAAGAAAGTTATCCCTACAAAATCATATAGTCTGGCTATGCTCCATCTTCATCACACAAAGTATTTCATCATGCACAACCACAATGACAAGCCAAGCAATTGCTTCATACTTTTGGTGTTCTCAAACTTTTTCAACTTTCACGCAATACATGAGCGTGAGCCATGGATATAGCACTATGAGTGGAATAGAATATGGTGGTTGTGGAGTAGACAAAAAGAAGGAGAAAGTCTCACATCAACTAGGCAAATTAATGGGCTATGGAGATGCCCATCAATTGATATCGATGCAAGTGAGTAGGGATTGCCATGCAACGGATGCACTAGAGCTATAAGTGTATGAAAGCTCAAAAAGAAACTAAGTGGGCGTGCATCCAACTTGCTTGCTCATGAAGACCTAGGGCAATTTGAGGAAGCCCATCATTGGAATATACAAGCCAAGTTCTATAATGAAAAATTCCCACTAGTATATGGAAGTGGCAAAATAGGAGAATCTCTATCATGAAGATCATGGTGCTACTTTGAAGCACAAGTGTGGAAAAGGATAGTAACATTGTCCCTTCTCTCTTTTCTCTCATTTTTTTGTTTGGGCTTCTTTGGCCTCTCTTTTCTATTTGGGCTTCTTTGGCCTCTTTTATTTTTTATAAAGTCTGGAGACTCATCCCAACTTGTGAGGGAATCATAGGCCATCATCCTTTCCTCACATGGGACAATGCTCTAATAATGAAGATCATCACACTTTTGTTTACTTACAACTCAAGAATTACAACTCGATACTAGAACAAGATATGACTCTATACGAATGCCTCCGGCGGTGTACCAGGATGTGCAATGATCAAGTGTAGCAAATGACATCAAAAACAGACAAGCCATGAAAACATCATGCTAGCTATCTTACGATCGTGCAAAGCAATATGACAATGATGGTGCGTGTCATAATAAACGGAACAGTGGAAGTTGCATGGCAATATATCTCGGAATGGCTATGGAAATGCCATAATAGGTAGGTATGGCGTCTGTTTTGAGGAAGGGTATATGGTGGGTTTAATGCACCGGCGAAAGTTGCGCGGTACTAGAGAGGCTGGCAATGTTGGAAGGGTGAGAGTGAGTATAATCCATGGACTAAACATTAGTCATAAAGAACCCACATACTTATTGCAAAAATTTATTAGTCATTGAAACAAAGTACTACATGCATGCTCCTAGGGGGATAGATTGGTAGGAAAAGACCATCGCTCGTCCCCGACCGCCACTCATAAGGAAGACAATAAAAAAATCATGCTCCGACTTGATCACATAACGGTTCACCATACGTGCATGCTATGGGAATCACAAACTTTAACACAAGTATTTCTACCAATCCATAATTACTCACTAGCATGACTCTAATATCATCATCTTTATATCTCAAAACAAATGCAAGGAATCAAACCTCTCATCTATCCAATGCTCTTTATATGAAATTTTTTATTATATCTGTCGGTGTACAAAAGTAGGGGCTCTCCTTTTGACCCCTTTACTTGTGCACGGGCAGTCAGAACCGCGCCCACGACCACACTGAGCAGGGCAGGGAAGGGAGCCAGAGCACAAGGCAAACAAGGCAACACTAAGACCCAGAGACCACAAAGAGCAAGAGGGCGAGGTGGACTCCCCCGGCAAGGCCCTTGCTGGGGCGGCCTCCGCAGCCCTGGCAAGAGCCTTGTTGGGGCAACTTGCCCGACGCCAGCAAAGTGTGCCACCCTTGAGCCCACGGGTTCCAACATCACCAACAAACCACATTGGAAGCAAGGCCCGGGAGGCACCTCTGTGATGGCATGCAGATCTTCGTCAAGATCATAAACACACGAGACTAGATGAGGACCAAAAGACGACAACCCTCGGCGGGATCCTAGCCGAGGAAATCCACGAGACCCCCGGCGAGCGCCTTGCCGGGGACGACCGCGACGCCACGGCAAGACCCTTGCCGGGCTCCCGGCAAGGCCCTTGCTGGGGGCATCAGCGGGACAACAGCCAGGCCCACACCTGCCAAGACGCCACCGCCGTCCCCATGCAGCTGCTAGCTCAACCAGCTGGGCAGGCACCTGCGTGGCGGCGAGCGGCCTCTACACCGACCCAGCAAGCACCCGCGTGGTGGCATACAGATCTTCGTGAAGGCTCCACCACCGCGCCAGCCCAGCAGCCAGCCAACGTGGCGCCACGACGCCTCGTCAGCTCGGACGCGTGTCGAAGCCAGGTGAGGCAGCGACAGCTGGGACGTGCTTCCTTGCCGTCCCCGATAAAGCGAGAGGAGCACATCGGCAGCGCATTAAATGCGTTTGTCCGACGATGCCAGAGGATAGACTCATCTACTGTACACCTTTCCACCTCCTGTGTGCCACTGTGGCAACCCCTTTTTATCTATAAAAGGAGGCCCGAGGCGACCAGGAGAAGGATTTGGATCCTTTGGGCAAATTACACCCCGTAGCTAGCTCAAGAACACAAGAACACTCAAATACATCCACCAAAGCAGGACTAGGGTATTACGCATCTCCGCGGCCCGAACCTGGGTAAACGATCTGTGTGCTTCCTGTCAGACCCGCTCTTTGCACAACCCCGCGCCCGCCAACCGTAGAAGGGATCCCAGTGATTCTATAAGTGTCGATTTCCCCCGACATCTTTGGCGCGCCAGGTAGGGGGCGCAGTTGTGAAAATCTGGTCTAGCGGTTAGCCTAGCAGTTCTTCGTCACCATGGCTCCCAACAAGAAGACGACCATGGTGATCAGTTCATCCGGAGCTGGACGGCCCGCACCGGTGCGCGCGAGCAGCGGGCCGGTCGCGGACAGAACTCGAGGCGCGGCCCGCGAGCACCGGCATCGCTCTGGCAGTTAGAGCCCGGCGAGCGGCGTCGTTCGTGCGCGAGACGACGGGCCGCACGCCGCCCACCCG
>NC_057811.1:440717784-440726268 GCF_018294505.1 Triticum aestivum | reverse complement strand
GGCCCTCCAAGGGTGGCGCCGTGCCACCTATGGGCGGCGCGGCGACCTCCAAGTCGCCTATGTCGGCGCCCACGACGCGCTCTTCCCAGGGTACGCGCGACGAGCAGCGCCTCCATGCTGGGGACCCCGGGCGCTGATAACCCACAAGTATAGGGGATCAATTGTAGCCTCTTTCGATAAGTAAGAGTGTCAAACCCAACGAGGAGCTAAAGGTAGAACAAATATTCCCTCAAGTTCTATCGACCACCGATACAACTCTACGCACGCTTGATGTTCGCTTTACCTAGAACAAGTATGAAACTAGAAGTACTTTGTAGGTGTTTTTGGATAGGCTTGCAAGAATATAAAGAGAGCATAAATAAAAGCTAGGGGCTGTTTAGATAAAGACACAACTAAATTAGTTTTAGTAAAGAGCTTGTTGTCACGAGAAAGTTATTTGTCCCTAGGCAATCGATAACTAGACCGGTAATCATTATTGCAATTTTATTTGAGGGAGAGGCATACTTTCTCTACTTGGATCATATGCACTTATGATTGGAACTCTAGCAAGCATCCACAACTACTAAAGATCATTAAGGTAAAACCCAACCATAGCATTAAAGCATCAAGTCCTCTTTATCCCATACGCAAACAACCTACTTACTCGGGTCTGTGCTTCTGTCACTCACGCCACCCACCATAAGCAAATCATGAACATACTGCAAACCCTACAGCGGGAATCCCTCACGCTTGCGCGACACGGAGAGCACCATAGGACAACACCAATAATAAAACATGCAACTCAAACCAATCTTGATCATCAAATAACCCATAGGACAAAACGGATCTACTCAAACATCATAGGATAGCCATACATCATTGGGAAATAATATATAGCGTTGAGCACCATGTTTAAGTAGAGATTACAGCGGGTAAGAGAGAGGTTACACCGCTGCATAGAGGGAGGAAGAGTTGGTGATGATGGCGGTGAAGTTGTTGGTGAAGATTGCGGTGATGATGATGGCCACGGCAGCGTTCCGGCGCCACCGTAAGCGAAGGGGAGAGGGGGGCCCCTTCGTCTTCTTCTTCCTTGACCTCCTCCCTAGATGGGAGAAGGGTTTCCCCTCTGGTCCTTGGCCTCCATGGCATGGGAGGGGCGAGAGCCCCTCCGAGATTGGATTTGTCTCTCTGTCTCTCTCTGTTTCTGCGTTCCCCTCTACTGCCCTTTCACCGTTTCGTATATATATGGAGATCTGTAACTCCGATTGGATTGAAACCTTCGCCGTGATTTTTTTTTACCAAAAATTAGCTTTCTTGCGTCCGAAGTTGAGCAGCAACCGCCTTACGGGTGGCCCACGAGGGTCAGGGGCGCGCCCCCTGCCTCGTGGCCACCTCGGGCACCGTCTCGCGTGGATTTTTCTTTCGAAATTTTCCAAATATTCCAAAAATAATCTCCGTCCGTTTTTATCCCGTTTGGATTCCGTTTGATATGGATATTCTGCGGAACAAAAACATGCAACAAACAGGAACCGGCACTGGGCACTGGATCAATATGTTAGTCCCAAAAATAGTATAAAAAGTTGCCAAAAAGTATATGAAAGTTGCATAATATTGGCATGGAACAATAAAAAATTATAGATACGCCGGAGACGTATCAGCATCCCCAAGCTTAATTCCTGCTCGTCCTCGAGTAGGTAAATGGTAAAAATGATATTTTTTGATGTGGAATGCTACCTAGCATAATCTTGATCATGTATCTAATCATGGCATGAATATTAAGATACGAGTGATTCAAGGCAATAGTCTATCATTTGACATAAAAACAATAATACTTCAAGCATACCAACCAAGCAATTATGTCTTATCGAAATAACATAGCCAAAGAAATCTCATCCCTACAAAATCATATGGTCTGGCTATGCTCCATCTTCACCACACAAAGCATTCAAATCATGCACAACCCCGATGACAAGCCGAGCAATTGGTTCATACTTTTTAACGCGCTTCAGCCTTTTGAACCCTCACGCAATACATGAGCGCAAGCCATGGACATAGCACTATAGGTGGAATAGCATATGATGATGGAGGTTGTGTGGAGAAGACAAAAAAGGAGAAAGTCTCACATTGACGCGGCTAATCAATGGGCTATGGAGATGCCCATCAATTGATGTCAATGTGAGGAGTAGGGATTGCCATGCAACGGATGCACTAGAGCTATAAGCGTATGAAAGCTCAAACTGGAAACTAAGTGGGTGTGCATCCAACTTGCTTGCTCATGAAGACCTCGGGCATTTGAGGAAGCCCATCATCGGAATATACAAGCCAAGTTCTATAATGAAAATTCCCACTAGTATATGAAAGTGATAACTCAAGAGACTCTCTATATGAAGAACATGGTGCTACTTTGAAGCACAAGTGTGGTAAAAGGATAGTAACATTGCCCCTTCTCTTTTTCTCTCATTTTTTTTGTTTTTTTTTTCATTTTTTTTTCTTTTTTTGGGCCTTCTCTTTTTTGGCCTTTCTCTTTTTTTATTTTTTATTTCGTCCGGAGTCTCATCCCGACTTGTGGGGGAATCATAGTCTCCATCATCCTTTCCTCACCGGGGCAATGCTCTAATAATGATGATCATCACACTTCTATTTACTTACAACTCAATATTACAACTCGATATCTAGAACAAAGATATGACTCTATATGAATGCCTCTGGCAGTGTACCGGGATGTGCAATGATCTAGCGTAGCAATGACATCAAAAAACGGACAAGCCAAAACATCATGCTAGCTATCTTACGATCATGCAAAACAATATGACGATAAATGCTCAAGTCATGTATATGATGATGATGGAAGTTGCATGGAAATATATCTCGGAATGGCTATGGAAATGCCATGATAGGTAGGTATGGTGGCTGTTTTGAGGAAGATATAATGAGGCTTATGTGTGATAGAGCGTATCATATCACGGGGTTTGGATGCACCGGCGAATTTTGCACCAACTCTCGAGGTGAGAAAGGTCAATGCATGGTACCGAAGAGGCTAGCAATGATGGAAGGGTGAGAGTGCGTATAATCCATGGACTCAGCATTAGTCATAAAGAACTCATATACTTATTGCAAAAGTTTATTAGCCCTCGAAGCAAAGTACTACTACGCATGCCCCTAGGGGGATAGATTGGTAGGAAAAGACCATCGCTCGTCCCCGACCGCCACTCATAAGGAAGACAATCAATAAATACCTCATGCTCCAACTTCGTTACATAACGGTTCACCATACGTGCATGCTACGGGACTTGCAAACCTCAACACAAGTATTTCTCAATTTCACAATTACTCAACTAGGACGACTCTAATATCACCACCTTTATATCGCAAAACTATTGCAAGGAATCAAACATATCATATTCAGTGATCTACAAGTTTTATCTAGGATTTTATGACTAACCATGTGAATGACCAATTCCTGTCATCTCTCTAAATAGATATAAGTGAAGCAAGAGAGTTTAATTATTTCTACAAAAGATATGCCCACGCTCTAACAAATATAAGTGAAGCAAAAGAGCATTCTACAAATGGCGGTTTTCTATGTGAAGAGAAACAGGCAATCCAAACTTCAAATGATATAAGTGAAGCACATGAAGCATTCTATAAAGCCATACTCAAAAGATATAAGTGAAGTGCAATGAGCATTCTATAAATCAACCAAGGACTATCTCATACCAGCATGGTGCAAAAAAAAAATGAAAACTAAATGCAAAAGACGCTCCAAGATTTGCACATATCGCATGAACGAAACGAATCCGAAAACATACCGATACTTGTTGAAGAAAGAGGGGATGCCTTACGGGGCATCCCCAAGCTTAGACGCTTGAGTCTCCTTGAATATTTACTTGGGGTGCCTTGGGCATCCCCAAGCTTGAGCTCTTGCCTCTCTTCCTTCTCCTCACATCGAGACCTTCTCGATCATCGAACACTTCATCCACACAAAACTTCAACAGAAAACTCGGTAAGATCCGTTAGTATAATAAAGCAAATCACTACTCTAAGTACTGTTGCAAGCCAATTCATATTTTGTTTTGGCATTCTGTCTACTGCAATATAAATTTTTCATGGCTTAATCCACTGATATAAATTGATAGTTTCATCAAAACAAGCAAACTATGCATCAAAAACAGAATCTGTCTAAAACAGAACAGTCTGTAATAATCTGAACATTCACCATACTTATGATACTTGAAACATTCTGCCAAAATTAGGAAAAATAAAAAATTTCTATAGAAAGACAGTGCAAAAAGAATCAGAACCATTTGACGTTCCAGTAAAGAATTTAAAATCGCGCACTACAGCCAAAGTTTCTGTCCTGCACCGTACAAACCAACAAGCATTGTAAACATCCTAAAGGCAAACCTTGGCACATTATTTTTATAATACAATGGAATTGTACAAGGGGATAATTATTTTTATTGAAAAGTTTCTGTAATCAAGATTCACAAAGTTTCCGTGAGCATGAACAAAGTTCAAGGCTAGCTCCCACTTCAACAATGCTTGTCTTTCTCACTTTCGCTTTTCTTTTTGAAAAAGTTTTGAGTTCCCCTCTTTATTTTTGTTGTTTTTAAACTATATAAAAGCACTCAACAGAAATAAATGACTCTCTAAAACTTCCGGGTTGTCTCCCTGGCAGCGCTTTCTTTAAAGCCATTAAGCTAGGCATAAGGTGCTCAAGTAATGAATCCACCCGGATCCCAAGGTATATCAAAGTCAATTTTAATTAGCAATGATTTGTAATTTAGTAGTGATCACAAAGCAACATATATCATGTAATGACGAAGTTTAACTCTCTTCCTATGCATCGGCATGTCATAAAAGAACAATTCATGCACACATAGTAAAGGCCAATGCATAGTATAAACAGTTTCTTGCAATTTTATCGTGTGGGAAACATAGAGAGGTGGCGATATAGTTCCTCTCTCATAATAATTGCAAGTAGGGGCAGCAAGCACATGCATATTATACTCATCAAAATCATCATGTGCAATGGTATAAGGCAACCCTTCAATATAATCCTTAATAAGGGTAAACTTCTCCGATATAGTGTAGTTGGGAGAATTCAAAAAGATAATAGGACTATCATGCGTGGGTACAATAGCAACAATTTCATGTTTAACATAAGGAACTATAGCAAGTTCATCTCCATAAGCATAATTCATATTGGCATCTTGGCCACAAGCATAGCAAACATCATCAAAAAGGGATATTTCAAGAGAATCAACGGGATCATAATAGTCATCATAGCAATCATCCTTCGGTAAGCACGAAGGGAAATTAAACAATGTATGAGTTGAAGAGTTACTCTCATTAGAAGGTGGGCACGGGTAGCTAATCCGCTCTTCCTCCTTTTGTTCTTTGCTCTCCTCCTCATCTTTTTCATCCAATGAGCTCACAGTTTCATCAACTTCTTCTTCCATAGATTCCTGCAAAATATTATTCTCTTCTTGGACAGCGGAGACTTTCTCAATAAGTGCATTAATATCGGAATTGTATTCATAATTCTCATGGCAATATTTGAGGATAGCTAAATTTTCAGGTTTATAAACAGCATCATCAAAATCTTCAAACTCTTTAAACATAGATTCAATTTCATAAGCACCCATAAAAGCAACAAATTCTTCTATTTGTTCCACATCATAGTAGTCATATATACCTCTAGCATAAGAAGCCAAGGTTTCATTATCATTAAATTTGCATGAAAAGGGAAGGTGTGGAGCCTTCATCCTAGAGCAACAAGTATAATCATATCTCAAGCATAGTTGCCTAGCATACCACTTCAACATATAAATTTGATCCCATAATAGTTTCCCTTTTTGAGTCAAGCGATAATCCCTAAAGTATTCACGTTGATCCAACGTGTCTCCCATTACCAAATTGAATGGGGTTTTCTCAGGATTATCAAAGTAGTACATAATATCTATCACATAACGAGCATCGAGGGTTTTAGGAGGTTCCCCATCTCCATGAGCAGCAAGTACACCTAATTTTTTTGTATTTCGTGTTCCATATCCATAACTAAAGATAAAGAACAACTAAGAACAGCAAATAAAAATTACTTAGTGATAAAGCAAACAAGCACACACGAGAATATTCACCCCACGCTATTGCTCCCCGGCAACGGCGCCAGAAAAAGGTCTTGATAACCCACAAGTATAGGGGATCAATTGTAGCCTCTTTCGATAAGTAAGAGTGTCGAACCCAACGAGGAGCTAAAGGTAGAAAAAATATTCCCTCAAGTTCTATCGACCACCGATACAACTCTACGCACGCTTGACGTTCGCTTTACCTAGAACAAGTATGAAACTAGAAGTACTTTGTAGGTGTTTTTGGATAGGCTTGCAAGAATATAAAGAGAGCGTAAATAAAAGCTAGGGGCTATTTAGATAAAGACACAACTAAATTAGTTTTAGTAAAGAGCTTGTTGTCACGATAAAGTTATTTGTCCCTAGGCAATCGATAACTAGACCGGTAATCATTATTGCAATTTTATTTGAGGGAGAGGCATAAGCTAACATACTTTCTCTACTTGGATCATATGCACTTATGATTGGAACTCTAGCAAGCATCCGCAACAACTAAAGATCATTAAGGTAAAACCCAACCATAGCATTAAAGCATCAAGTCCTCTTTATCCCATACGCAAACAACCTACTTACTTGGGTCTGTGCTTCGGTCACTCACGCCACCCACCATAAGCAAATCATGAACATATTGCAAACCCTACAGTGGGAATCCCTCACGCTTGCGCGATACGGAGAGCACCGTAGGACATCACCAATAATAAAACATGCAACTCAAACCAATCTTGATCATCAAATAACCCATAGGACAAAACGGATCTACTCAAACATCATAGGATAGACATACATCATTGGGAAATAATATATAGCGTTGAGCACCATGTTTAAGTAGAGATTACAACGGGTAAGAGAGAGGTTACACCGCTGCATAGAGGGGGGAAGAGTTGGTGATGATGGCGGTGAAGTTGTTGGTGAAGATTGCGGTGATGATGATGGCCACGGCAGCGTTCCGGCGCCACCGGAAGAGAAGGGGAGAGGGGGCCCCTTCGACTTCTTCTTCCTTGACCTCCTCCCTAGATGGGAGAAGGGTTTCCCCTCTGGTCCTTGTCCTCCATGGCATGGGAGGGGCGAGAGCCCCTCCGAGATTGGATCTGTCTCTCTGTCTCTCTCTGTTTCTGCGTTCCCCTCTGCTGCCCTTTCACCGTTTCGTATATATATGGAGATCCATAACTCCGATTGGATTGAAACCTTCGCCGTGATTTTTTTTAACCAAAAATTAGCTTTCTTGCGTCCGAAGTTGAGTAGCAACCACCTTACGGGTGGCCCACGAGGGTCAGGGGCGCGCCCCCCTGCCTCGTGGCCACCTCGGGCACCGTCTCGCGTGGATTTTTCTTCCGGAATTATCCAAATAGCACTAGGCACTGGATCAATATGTTAGTCCCAAAAATAGTATAAAAAGTTGCCAAAAAGTATATGAAAGTTGCATAATATTGGCATGGAACAATCAAAAATTATAGATACGACGGAGACGTATCAGGCGCCGCTGTGGGAAGAGTCCCATGCATCACTCGCTCGATGGAGGAAGCCAACATGCCCGCCTAAGTGCTGGCGGAAATGGCATACAGCCGCAGGGCCGTGATGGAGCTCCTTCTAACGTGGTTAGGAGTCGGAGCGCGCCACGGTCCACGCAGCTTTCGCCGCCGCCCACACCGGCGGAAGATTTGGCACGCGCGCAGTTGCTCCTCGACTTCCCTCCTACTGCGGAAAAGCTCGACGAGTGGAGAGCCACCATCCGAAGCCTCGTCGGTGTCGCCAACCAAGATGAACCGCGACCAGCGGGGCCCTCGGGCCGATGCTCTGTCGAGCCACCGCACGCCAGCGGTGGAAGGACCAGAGGTGCTGCAGCCACGGTGCACTCTCCTCCACTACAAAAAAGGCACATCTGTGACATTTTGGGCCGAACGAAATTTTTTTCTGTCATACATATGACACTTCTATGACGATAATTGTGACAAAACCCGGTATCATCATAGATGTGGTGGGCTCCTACTTCTATGACAAAAAATCATGACAGAAAATGGGCTTTTCGTCCTGGGCGGGCCGGAGACGCAGCTGCATGACATTCTTTGGGCCGTCCATGACGGAAAAAACCATGGTAGAAGCGAGGGCGAGGAAATTTTCGGGGAGTTCCCGGTTACGGTGGGAGGTCGAGGGCCGAGCGATGTGCGTTTCTCTCATACACGTACGCGCGTGTGTGTGAGGCGTTGGCTCTAACTGAACCCGAGCGAGGCGTTGGGCTCTAACTGAACCCGAGCGGTTGCACTGCAGGCTACGCGTTACTGAACCCGAGCGATGGATCGATGGCTGTTAACTGAAACCGATCGAGCGATTCCTTCGCTACTACTGCTAACTGAAGCCGATCGATGCTGCCTCTGGGATG
>NC_057811.1:440687223-440717142 GCF_018294505.1 Triticum aestivum | reverse complement strand
CCGTTTCATCCGTTTTGCGGTACGCCACACCCCTCCCGATCAACAGGACCCCCATTTAGACCGTAGGAGGTCCGTTTCCTCCGTTTTGCGGTACGCCACACCCCTCCCGATCAACAGGACCCCGTTCCGAACGTAGGAGGTCCGTTTCCTCCGTTGTGCGGTACGCCAGGCCTCGTTTCCATCGCCTGTTCCGTCCAAGCCCTCCCGATGAACACGACCACGCATTCCGTTCCGACCCAGCCGGTTGGCTCCCACGCGTTCCGTTGCCTCCCGATGAACACGACGCATTCCGTTGCCTTCCCATGAACACGACGCATTCCGTTGCCTCCCCATGAACACGACGACGACGCTGTTTCTCCGTTCCGACCCAGCCATGTCAACGAGCCCTCGCCGTACGTATGCGCGAGTAGGCGTTCGAGACCCCGCCCGTATGTACACATACATGGCCGTATTTTCTTTCTTGCACCCTGGCCGCTGTACGTACGTGTACATGCTACGTGCGCGCCTCTACTACGACACGTGCGCGCCTCTACATCCACCAGTATATATGTATGTACACGTTCGCGACCAGAATGACAACGCTACGTACGCTTCGACCAGGTGGGTCCCGACTGTCAGGCACTTCCTTGCGTGCGAAGATGTAGCTGGTGGGTCCCAGCAGTCAGGGGGGCGAATCGTTTTGGTTTTTTTGCCCGGACGCACTTCCTTGCGTGCGAAGGTGTAGCTAGTGGGTCCCAACAGTCAGGGGGGAAACGTTTTTTTTTCGTGAAATACGGTGGCCCGTCCGGTGGGTCCCCGCTGTCAGGTGGAGGAATAATTATTTTGCGCGTAATAAGGAGGCACTTCCTTGCTGCGGCCGTGGACCCAGCTGTCAGCGTCTCCACGCACAGTACTCTTCCGATGGAAGTCGGTCGTTGACCACATTGACCATGCCGCGCCGAGAGCACCACAGCGGTGGACAACGGCGAGGCCTAGGAAGGGGACGACACGGATGCAGGGAAGACTCGGCAGTTGTTTCCCACACGGAGGGGAGTACGACTGTACGAGGGTTTACTGGTTCGTCTGCCGTCGCCGGAGAATAACAGCAGGTGTGGGTGAGTAGAGGGATGGCTAGGTCAGCGATGGGAGTACGGTGCGGCGGTGAGGCCTGCGCGGCAGCACAGCCGGCCGCGGGGAGGAGGGAGCAGGCAGTCCCGCCGGCGCTTGTTTGAGCGGCTGGAGCAGGAAGAGCAGAGATTGAAGAAGCACGACGGCCGTTGGATGGACATCCAACAGTCAGTGCTTGTGCGTCAACCTTGTTTTTAGGAAAGCCTCAAATCTGTGGAAAACAGCATACAACCTATCTGCCATTATTTCTAATAATTTACAGCCCATTTGCTAATTCTTAAGGTTTTTTTGGACCCATATTCTTTTTGTTAGCATTACAACCCATATTGTGGCCACGGTTAAAAAATTATACGAAATTTTGCATATTTCGGTGCGGTCCGAACTGTTTTTAATCCCGAAATTTCGACTCACATTCAAACTGATTTTAAAAATAAATGTATATCAATATAAAATCCAACAAATTCTCCACGCATAAAAATTAATGTAATTTAAAATCTTGAAATGAAAAAAAGATATTTGAAACTAATTGCCGGTTTGATGTGTTTTAAAAATGTACATCCCATTTCTCATTACTGATGGGCCATTTTCTCGGCCTGCCGATTGAAAGCTCTCCTCGTCTTGAAAGATTTGCAGCCCAACAGGCCTGACAAAGCGACTTACTTGGCAAATGACAAAAAACTGGGCTGTGGCCATGGACCCAGCTGTCAGCCTCTCCACGTACAGTACTCTTTCGATGGAAGTCGTTCCTTGACCACGTTGACCACGCCGCGCGGAGAGCACCACGGTGGTGGATGACGGCGAGGCCTAGGAAGGGGACGACATGGAGCCGGGGAAGACGCGGCAGTGGAAGCCCGCGCGGAGAGGAGTACGAGGGTTCACTAGTTCGACTGCGGTGTGAGGCTGCCGTCGCCGCAGGGCCTGGCCAGCGGTGGGAATAGTAGGGGGCGGTGAGGCCTCTGCGGTAGCACAGCCGGCCACGAGAGGCAGGAGCATGCGGCACGACCGGCGCTGCTTTGGGCGACTGGAGCAAGAAGACCAGAGGTTGAAGAAGCACTACGGCCGTTGGATGGACATCGTACGGTCACTGGAGCTAGAATCGTTCATATTGACTAAGTTGACAAAGCCCTTCGTCCCTGTCAACTTAGTAGGCCCACAAGTCAGCCTCCCACCAAGGTGGGTCCCAGCTAGCCGGGGGAGTATTCATTTTTTTGTGCGTAATAAGGAGGCACTTCCGGTGGGTCCGAGCTGACAGCGGGGGAACGTTTTTTTCGCGAAATACGGTGGCCCGTCCGGTGGGTCCCAGCAGTCAGGGGAAACGATTTTTTTCGCAAAATACTGGTGGCCCGTCCGGTGGGTCCCCGCTGTCAGGTGGAGGAATAATTATTTTGCTCGTAATAAGGAGGCACTTCCTTGCGGCCGCCGTGGACCCAGCTGTCAGCCTCTCCACGTACAATACTCTTCCGATGGAAGTCGGTCGTTGACCATGCCGCGCCGAGAGCACCAGGGCGGTCGACGACGACGAGGCCTAGGAAGGGGATGACGCGGAGCCGGGGAAGACGCAACAGTGGAAGCCCGCGCGGAGAGGAGTACGAGGGTTCACTGGTTCGGCTGCGGTGTGAGGCTGCCGTCGCCGCAGAATAACAGGGGGTGTGGGTGAGTGGAGGGATGTCCTGGCCAGCGGTGGGAGTAGTATGGGGGCGGTGAGGCCTCCGCAGCAGCACAGCCAGCCACGGGAGGCAGGAGCAGGCGGCACGACCGGCGCTGCTTTGGGCGGCTGGACCAAGAAGACCAGAGGTTGAAGAAGCACTACGGCCGTTGGATGGACATCCTACGGTCACTAAAGCTAGAATCGTTTATATTGACTAAGTTGACAAAGCCCTTGGTATGCTCCAACTTAGTAGGCCCACAGGCCAGCCTCCGAAACGGTGCGCCCCAGATGTCAGGGGGAGGAATCATTTTTTGGGCGGCCGAAGCTAAGAATATCCGAGATTGAAGAAGAAGCACGACATCTGTTGGATAGACATCCAACGGCCACTGCTGCTAGAACTGTGTGTTGACTATAATAAGTTGACAAAGCCTTGCATATGCGTCAACTTATTTTTTTAGGGGACGCGTCACTTAGTAGGCCCACAAGTGTGTGGCAGAGAACTTATAGCCCATTTGCGTTTTGTAAGAATGTACAGCCCATTTTTCAATTCTAATGGAATTTACAATAGCCCATTTACAGTTTGTTAAAAGTACAACCCATTTTCTAGCTAGGACAACGATTAATAATTTCAACCAACCGTTGAAGACGGAATTCAATAAAATTTCCCACATTTTGATGGGATCCGAAATATTTTTATCCCGAAATTTCTAGTCAGATTAAATATAAATTTGTATTACGTAAAAATCCAACGAAACATTGCGTGCTCAACAATGAAAATTTAAGATTTTCAAAATCCATAAATAATATTTTATAAACTAATTTCGTGTTTGGTGCATTTTTTATAGTTACTGCCCAGTTTTTATAATTACATCCCATTTATTATTTTTTAAAGCCCATTTTCCTGTTAAGCCTAATGCATCCCTCCTAGGAAAGATTTGCAGCCCAGCGGGGCGGAGAATAACAAGTTGACCTTGCCTGGGTATTCCTCAAAAAGACGTATAGCTGGGCTAGCCATTTTCATCTTGAAAAAATTAGTATCTGGGCTGGATATCTGGCCTGGGCTAGACGGGCCATAGCCCGCCCAGTTAATACCCTGCTCTCCTCTGAACAACAACGGAATCATCGCCAAGAAAAACTCTGCAGTGCTCACGCCTCAAAAACACAAATACTGCTCGAGCTGCTTGGTCCCAGCTGTCGGCCGCACCTTGTGCAATTCTCTCGTTTATATTGACTACATAGGTTGACAATGGTGTGGGACCGTGATGTCAGGAAACCAGGAGAAAGCAAAAAAAAATATAGTTGTACATAATAAGGAGGCACTTGCGTACGTACGGCTATGGCCCTAATGGGTCCCTAGTGTCATCCAGTCAAAATAAAGTCATCTCCTGAATCCTCATGTTCGTTGACGATGTTAACAATGCTCGGCGCCACGGCGAGCGCAACAACTCGAAGGACAATGGAGAGGGCCTCCCGGGCCCTACGGATGGTCTGATACAACGCCCGCTGCTCATTCAGGAAGCCAGGATCATCGGACACCTATGAGCACCTTCGAGAAACTGAGATGGCATGAAACGGTAAGGCCGCGCTTGGGAGCTCTGGTTTATTTCAAACCTGTATTAACATACAAGTGTAATTTACTCGTCATCGGAAACAACGCGTAAAATACAGGCGTAATGAAACCGACGGCCCGAGGTCTATAAGTAAAACCGGCGGGTTACGCGTGTAATTTGAGAGACCAGTGTATATTTTACGAGCACTGCTATATGGACGACATTACCAGACGATACATGCACGACGTGCATATCATGCCATCCATGGGCAAGGCTAAAACAGCAGCTAACGGCTGGATTAGCAATCGTCCCAGTGTCGTTCAGCATTTTTATCGTGTGTGAAGTACTTCCGATATTATACTAGTCAAAATCGACCAACCAAGCGCCTTCGCCCGAGACCATCTTCTTTAATTTAAAAGCATCAGTTTTACAAGCGGTTTTGGTTGGAAAACGACGATCCAATCATGGCCTAATATCATGAGTTGGTCGGAAGATCATATGGTTTCACGTCTAACCTACCCGACTTGTCGTATAGGCTATGAATGAAACATCAGACGATGAACTTCTTAAGCACGGAAACAACAGAAGAGGATGATCTTCTTAACAAGCAAATCACTGGCATTAGATCGACATGCAAAACAATACGAAGCATTATTCTCAGGAAGCACGGTGAACAGCTCGTGATGCTGCATGCCACAACATTCCAAGCTCAACTTTGCAATCAAACACAAGGCCTGGCATTACATAGACAATATTCAGAACAAACTCTTAACACAAAAATATCTCAGCAGAGTAACTATTTACTTCTAAACTGAACACAGGAATAGGAAAAACACTTGACGCTGCTCACAGCAAGGGCGTCCCACTCAAAAATATCGAATGCATGTCTTCTGGCTAACATCAATGAGCAAATTTTGACAAGGTTTTCCAATTCCAATATATTAAACTAACGTCTTCTTGCTAACATCAATGATTAAACTTTGACAAGCTTTTCCCATTCAAAATATGTAATGCCTATGATCATGGAGTCCTGTCATAGCTTCTTGTACTTGTTAGGGCACTTTTTGCCCAGGGCACTCCACGTGTTGTTAAATTGCCAATGGTCTCTGCAGACTAGTCATGTCACCAGTGTCTAATAATACTCTATAAAGCTTCTCGGTCATTCCTTCTGTAATGTAGCGCAAACAACGACTGCTTCTTTCTGCAAAGTGGAACAACCAATTGGACCCAGTAATGCAGTAGTTTGCCTTGGACACATTGGCTCCTTTTGTGCAGTTCAACTAAAATCGAAGTCGGAATAAAACCGAGCTTTAATTTTGATATCCCTGTAAGCAACAATAGGTATAAGGGAAACAATTACTAAGAAATAACGGTTGATGACTTGTACTCCCAGAAGAAAAGCATCTACTGATCTACTTTATCTTAATGGGAAAGAAAGCAGGAGAGTAGCAATTCTCCATCAGTGTGATTCATTCATATTGACTGAGACATTATCTTAACAATGCCTTGTTTCAACATGTATAAAGAACGACAAAGCAGAAAAGTACCATTCCTAAAACAATGCAACTGATTCATTTTAACAAAGACATTATCTTAACAATACCTTGGTTAAACATGTAGAAAGAACTACAAAGCAGGATAGTACCATTCCTAACAAGTGTTGCAGTTTTGAACTAAGATTCAGTAGTTAATTAATTCTGAGAGTGGCATTGCTTAATTTTACCAGCGGCATTAGATTAACGAAAAGCATAAACAGCTCCAGGGGAGAGTGGGCGCAACAACAGTATGTGCTTCCATCTACTTATAAAGGGGGTGATGCAAAGTTTGTTGTAACAAAGCAACAAGCATCATGTCTGGGTTGGTCCCATTTTTGTTCACTACTTAATGGGAAAAGACAGCAATACAATAGCTTCAATTCAACATTTATTTAAAACAGTACCAATACAAGTAGCACAACATCTCAAAGCACACTGCACAATCATGTGGATGAAGGCCTGTACTGACCTTTCATGAGACCGACAAAGGTAAAATACGAATCTCGATCTCCTTTTGTGCAGTTCACCAAAATTAAGCAAAGTCACCGGTGTGACATTCAAGTTGAACTGCACAAAACACTCTTAAAACATAAGTGTTTCGAGTAGCGAAGCAAAATGTCGCAATAGCAACAAGTTGAATCGATAGCCCTGTTTTAACAGAAGCAAAAAAGGAAACAATTACTTGCAGATAAAGGAGGATGAAACAAACGGTGACAGAAAGAAGCATCTAACTTATCTTGGATGGAAAACAAAGTAGGACAATAGCATTTCTAAAAGGGTTGCATTGATTCATATTAACAAAGACATTCTCTTGAAACAACATTCGTTAAAAAAATGTAATTTAGTTTTAACAGTGGCATTGCTTCAATTTTCCGGCGGCATTCTTAGATTAACAACAGCAAAATAGCTGTATGGGACATGCCAGCACCATGTGCGTCCACACGTATAAATGGGTGATGCAGAGTATGTAGCCAAGCAGCATATATGCGCTGGTCCCATATTTGTTCTCTTTGAACCTTCTTCCTATGTGAGGGCAGCAAATCTAGTCCTGCACAAACTACCCGACCCCCCAGTTTCTTTCCCTTTTCAACAAAGAGATTTGTTCCTTACAGATGTGTGTACTGGGTTACCCCCTTTTTCCATTTTCGACCTACAAAGCGGCTGGATAGCCAGTCTATACTACTTTCTGCCCCTCCTTTCCTCAACCACGTCCTAGATTCTTGCTCCAACCCACCGCACCCTTCTTTCCTCTTTGAACCAAGACCTAGATTTGACTACAGATCGAAAAAGATCCACATGCAGCTAGAGCAACGATGGTTTCAAAGAAACTTATACCTTAGGGTCGTCGGGATGTGGCAAGGCGTGCGGCGGGAGGCCGGATCTGCCCACACTATGTACGACAGCGAGGAAGAAGGGGTCGGTGGCCCTCCCGCACAGGCGCTGGGTGAAAGAGAACAGCACAGCCGGCAGTGGATTGCCTCCCTCGCCGAAGGCGATAGAGTGAACGCTGCACCTCCTCCCCTTCCCGGTGCGACGGGATACGGACGCCTCCTTCACGAGCTATGAGGGGGGAGAGAGAGAGACAAGAGGCCAACGCAGTCTTGTTTAGATCTGGTGAAGAGAGGGTGAGAGACTGTGAATATAGCAAACCCTAGCAAATGAACGCTGAGCCTCCAGCGTGTAACATATATGTAGCGCGGCGAGCGTGTGGAGAGTGCAAACCCTAGCGAACAAGCACTGAGGCTCCCGCTTATATATATACTACTGTAGTACGGACTGAGCTCCAGTGCCTTCACTGACCTGCTTTTGGCTCTATGACAAGTGAGCCAGCCACATTTTGGGCCCACCTGTCATAAATCCAAAGGCAGGTGCACTAAGTCAATGAAGCTGCATCCATATAGTACTCTCATGTATACGGTCAGTGCCGCATTCATGCCCGGCCAGAGCGGATGCGACCTCTCACTGGCGCCGGCATTGAAGCGGCGCGCCGACCAAGAGAGCGTCGCCCGCGCCGCTTCCGGGTGCACGCGGCTGCTCCGCGTTCAAAGGTCGCAATAGCCGGCTACAACATGCATGTAAAAAGTTCTTGGGAGTCCGTGCTACAGCTAGCTGTCCTCCCCCAACTCGTCAATCTCTTCCAGTAGTGCTAGTACTCCATGGCGTGATCCATCGACAAGCAGGCGGGAAACTTATCGTATACTCGGTTTGCGGTGAGTGGCATGCCGAGCGACCGTGTGGGGTCGAGCCATGGAGGAGGGTGAGACACGAACACGATAGACGTGATTTAAACGTTGGTTTTGCTCGATGGTGCGATCCAACGAAACGAAACATTGGTTTCTCTCCGTTTCCATTTTTTCTCCGAAAAAACGGAAACTTTCCACTCCATTTTCATTCCTATTCCAAGGTTGCCCCGTTACAACATTCCATCAAATACAAAGGAAAACTAACACGCATGCTGATGCATCTCAATGATTCACAGATCATAGCCAATATTTACTTCACAACTAAAGAAAAAAGTTGTGAGAGCGTGTACGAAAGAAAAACTACTGATGGGGTCACTACGACTTAAACCCTAAACCCTAAACATGATTTAATTTCCTGGCCAGGTAGAACCTGTCGAAGGAAAGACGGCTGGCACCCTCGGATCATACGATGCTTTTGTGCAGTTCCACTAAAATCGACCTGAGCATCCCGGATGGCAAAGATATTGAAGAAGTGTGATTAGAATAATAGTACTGGCACTAGTTCATGAGACATAAACTCATCACAAGTAGAAGCCGGTAGAAGTAGAGAAAGATCGACATGGAGGTGGAGCTACGGCAGTGGAGCAAGCCGGCTCCAAAAGGAAGATGGACTACCTGGGACGTCGGGCTGTAGCTAGAAGGGCGGTTGGGACGCGGCATCGGCCCATACCGCGGTGACCCCCGATTGGGACGCACCGACTGTGGATTTTCTCCCTCGCCGATGTCGACCGCGTCTACGCAGAACATTGTTCCCTCCCCCCAGCTGCGGGATCAAGCCCGTCGTTCTATGCTTGTGAAGAGAGCAACCTAAGCAAGCAGGCTTGTAGCTTAGGCTCCTGCTAGTGTATATATAGTGGTTTTCTTTTTCTCTCCATATCAACCATTTTATATTGCGTACGTGTCATTCAAGAGTGAAATGATGGTTGCTTATTCCGACTAACTTACTGTGTGATTTGACTGCTCCTTGGTGGCCCCTACACGTACTCCCCCTACGTATATGCAACAGTCACACGTACACATGGACGCAAAAACGCGCGCGACGCCCTAATGCATGCATGTCCGAGCACACGACGGAACACACACGGTCACGCTGAAGTGCTCAACCTACACGTGCATGCACACACATACTCAGTCAGGGTGAGCTAGTGACCGTATAAACACCGGAAAATATATATATTGAGCGCAATGAGCGTATTATGAAGTCCACTGACCGTATTTTTACAAATATACAGTGACAGACAGTGTATTTATCTTGTTTGAAATTAAGACAATATTAACCGGAGAGGAGGCAGTATGGACTAGCATTACTTTGCTGTGTCCCGTCAACTTGCCGAACGAGGAGAAGGTTGCAGGACAGGAGAAGCTTGCGCGCGGTGGCTCGCAGGACAAGGAGAAACTTTTGACTAATGCAAGCTCTCCCTCGCTCAGGCGGTGGACGTGCAACAGTTAATTCGGTGTCAGATTGCCAGAAGCATACACTATACTACTAGTGCTATTATTGTTCGACTTCCCGAATAGGCGAACAGCCAAGCGCAAAGTAAACAGGTTAGCAAACCTTGCGGCGCATCTTCGTGCGAACTGTGCGGCGCATCTTCGTGCGAACCGTGCTTGCTGCACTTTGAATGTGGCCGAGAGCTGGCTTGATGAAACACCTCGCTTCCTACTTCTTTTTTTGCGGGGTACCTCGCTTCCTAGTGACCAGTGTATTGGCTGATCATCCTAAGAATGCTTATATATATGAATAAAGCTCTCTCATTTACCCGCAAAAAAGATTAAGCCATATTAACCGGAAAGGAGGGAGTATGGATTAGCACTACTTTTTGGTGTGTCCCGTCAACTCGCAGAACAAGGAGAAGCTTGCAGGACAAGGTGAAGCTCGCTTACGCCTTTTGACTAATGCAACCTACCCTCGGTGGACATGCATCAGTCCATTTGGTGTCAGATTGTCAGAGGCATACACTGTAGTACCCAACATGCGGAGTACCATCATTGTTCGACTTCACGAAGAGGCGAAGAGCCAAGCGCAGTAGTACGAGTAGTACTACTACTAGAACCGCATGGTGGACCGTATGTACTCTTATTTTTTATCTCTGATAAAGTACACATTTATTCCGGAGAAGGGCGGAAAACGGCAGCCCAACATGTAATGAATGATATCGATCAACCAACCATGCTCGAAGATATCTTGGCCTCCGTGCGAGCCCGTTTGTGTGTTCTTGCTCCTCGTCTCTCTCAAGGAACGGCAGGTTGGCTCTTTGCCGTCAATTGAGGTCGGTTTGCTCACACTCCTGTCCCACATGTCAGTGATATGCCAAGAGGAGGTGCGTTGACCGACTGGCCATACGCGTACTTGGTTTTGCACCTTCATACTACTCCTCCCTCCGTCACAGTTTACAGGGCGCGCTTCATTATGATGCATTTCTCTCAATGCATTTCCACCACCAGAGAGACTTTAGACACGTTTGGTTTAATGCTCAATTAATTAGGGCGTGGTAACCGCAATCAAGTCCACAATTTTCTCTCCATGTATTGTACTACTACGGAGTGGAGTAAGTGCATGCATGTGTGTACCCGGGGTGGAAGCACTGCATGCATGTGTGTACACATTATTCCCTCTAGTAATAGACGCCGTGCTATAACTACCAATGCTATTTTTCAGGCCGATCGCTAGTCGCCTTGGTCCCATAGATTTTTTTTCTTTTTTCTGAAGCGCGCTGTATAAACAGTGACGGATGGAGTAGTATGAGCGGATTCAAAGAAGAGCGTATTGATGGTTGCTTCTTCAGAGCAACTTACAGTGGGAAAGGTGGGGCTTATGATTTGACTGCTCATTACTCACTATTAATGCGGTGCAACGACTAGGCTGAGTCTCCCATGCGGTTGTGCACTTCCCCCTCGGTTCTTAAATATACTCCGGAGTATTTGTCTTTCTAGAGATTTCAACGAGTGACTACTCAAGTATTTGTCTTTTTAGAGATTTCAAATGGACTGGCACATACAGATGTATATAGACATATTTTAGAGTGTAGATTCACTCATTTTGCTCTGTGTAGTCACTTGTTGAAATCTCTAAAAAGACGAATAGAATATTTAGGAACGGAGGGAGTACACATACGAAGCAAAATGAGTGAATCTACACTCTAAAATATGCCCGTTTGAAATTTGTAAAAAGACAAATATTTAGGAACGAAGGAGTATAATTTTGTGCATGGCACATGGACCCGGATGATGAAGAGGCTTCTGGCAATGCTATCAAGCTTCCATCATTTGTTTACATAATCGACGTACTATACAAATAATTTTCTAGCGACATGAAATTGTACAATGGTGTGAGCTTTCAGCTTTTGTTTCGCGTGTCTTGCCATCGATGCTCTTTCGGAAACAATAAAAAACTAACTTCCTTGCTAATGCATGTCAATTATTAGCATATCAGAGCTAATAATTACATCACAACTGAAGACAGAGTTGTGAGAAGGTGTTAAATTAAAATTGATCCATGCTTTCATTGGCAGCAACGTCCCCCCAGCTCTGTCTAAATCAACAAGGCATGTTGGGAAAAAAGTAGCTGTCTGGAGCATGCAACATTCCGATCATTTTGTGCAGTTCCACTAAAATAGAGCTGAGCGTCCCTGTTCCAAAGATATTAAGTGTGATTACGATAATAGAGGACTGCTGATGAAACAATAAACACACAAATAGAAGCCTGTCACCTTTGCAGTCTCTCTTAAGACTAACTAGTTGGAGAAGACTAGGCTCGGAGTTGGATGAGGAGGATAGAGCAAAACCAATCTCCCTTTGTGCAGTCGCATTGAAATGTAGAGACGTTGCCCGTGTGACATTTTAGTACAACTGCACAAAACACTCTTAAGAAAAAAGTGATTTGTGCAGTTCACCAAAAGGTCGCAATAGCAACGAGTAGAAAGGAAACAATTACTGGCCAATAACAGTTGATGACACATGCGACGACAAAAAAGAAGCATATTCCTTGTCCTAAGGGAAGATAACAACATGGTTGTGTTTGTCTAAAACAGTGTGAGGACGAGAATGCAATATGGAAAGTACGCCCGACGAGCTACGTTTTGGGCAAAGAACTATGGAAGATCCACATGCAGCGACGTGGGAAGACGGGCAGTGGAGCAAGGCCGGAGGGGATACCTGGAGGTCGTCGGGATGTAACTAGGTGAACGGCGGCGGACGGAATCTGCGAGCAGGTGGCGTAGGCCCTGCCGCGCCGGAGCTTGGTCAGAGAGAACGGCGTGTACCGCAGATCGGGACGTGCTGCCTCGGCGCCGTCAAACGGAGAAACGATGCACTCCTCCCTTTCCCCCGGCGGACGGGATGCGGCCGGATCAGTGACCAACGCTGAGAGAGAGAGAGGCCACCGCACTCCCTTTCCCCCGGCGGACGGGATGCGGCCGGATCAGTGACCAACGGTGAGAGAGAGAGAGAGGCCACCGCACTCCCTTTCCCCCGGCGGACGGGATGCGACCGGATCAGTGACCAACGGTGAGAGAGAGAGAGAGGCCACTGCAGCCTTGTGTGAGATACTCTGAAGAGCGACAAACCAGGCAGGCAGGCTCCATTGTATATAGTGAGCGGACTACCTTTTTCTCCATAAAAATCGTTTTATATTCTGTGTACGTGCCATTGAGCGCTATAACTTTATTTAAAAATAACGCGGCAACGCGTCAAGTCGAACTTTGTTTTTTGCACGTGTGGTACACGACCTCCCTAGGTAAACAACCGCTACAGGCGTTCAAATTAGCACGTGGGCTGCCATTTCGTAAAGAAATGAGCTCCACCGTGTACCCGCGCGGGTGTGGCTGGGCACGAAGCGTGAGTACGTGCACGGTGCACCTATTCTCTTCTTGTATACGTACACCACCTACGTGGGGTTGTGTGAGAGAGATACAAACCTAGAGAGATATAGTGTGTGGGTTCTTGAGAGTTTTGGGGGGGGGGTCAATCAAAAAATGTAACATATGCAATGTGTGTGAAATAGAGTCCTGGATATAACATATATATAGAGGGGGCGATCCACAAGAAGAGAGTGGAGGTATCATCGGCTTGAGGTGTCCATAGAATCGAAGAGAGGGATGATGTGTGTGTGTGCGCGCGCGTGATCGATAAAGAGTGCCATCGAATTTGTGTGTGCCCACGTCAAAGATATAGTGGCTGGCCTACTGGAACGTGAGATGGGACATGTGCAGTTTGTCTCTATGGCATGGATACCTACCTGCAGCGCTCAACTATCGGTGTGTGGTGGGGGAAGAGGGAGGCCCAATTAACTATAGAGGTACAGTGGCTGGTATATGTGTGGAGGAGGAGAGAGGCCTACCTCATGTATTAAGGAGATCGATCTGCCTCATGTATTAAGGGAGATCGATCGGCATCCATGCATATGTGCAGGAGAGGAATAAGGTTGGGAGAGAGACAGAGCTAGAGTGTTGGAGGGGGTGGTAGTGGAGTTGCTTCTAACAAATGGTGGGATAGGCTTGCTAGACAAACGGAGGGCACGCCCGCAATATCAATAAGAGAGGAGATGGCTGCTTGTTGTCTGTGCACGTGCGTGTGAGAGACGGGTTAGGAGGCATGCACGAATGATGAGGGGGGACGATGTGGCTGTGGTAAGCAGACGTAACTACATAGGAAGATCAATCGCCCTTTGTTAGAGAAAGGAGAGACATAACTTGTGAGGTACGTCGATCGATGGGGGGGGGTAGTTAAAGTCGATCTATGTATATGTTGGGAGATCGATCGGTATACATGCATGTGTGTGTTAGAAGCAAATGAGGCACGAGGAGAAGGATAGAGAGAGAGGGATGCATGTAGGAGGTGGTACGAGAGGCATACTATATCTAGGGGGAGGAGTGTGCGAGTACGAGAACGATGAAAAGAGTGGTGGGAGTGAGGCATGGACGGTGACAAGAGAAGAGGGGAAGCTTGTGTTTGTGCTAGGCACACCTGGCTAGAGAGGCATATCGATCGATGTGTGCCGTAAAGAAGGAGCTGGGGGGCCTACACACACCGTGGGTGAACAACCTAAAGTGAAAAGACGAATTTGCGTGATGGAGCTAGAGAATGCTGAGGGAGGGTGAGAGGGATGCGGGCGTGTGCATGCACAAGAGAAAGTTAGCGCTAGCTACAAAGATAAGAGGGTTGTGTGGGTGTAAAAGACGAATGGAGATCATATATACGTATAGAAGCGAATTCGGATATTTGAAGAATTTATCATAGTGTTTCAAACCGACGCATGTGTGAATATATATAATGGTGATACACATGGTGTGGTTATGAACATGTTATACTACATTTAATATATTTTATCTCTACTCTTATAAAAAAACGGAGTTGTTGATGATGGTGTGCCTGCCATCCTGCATTATAGGCCGTCCGATTTATATCTGGCGGATAGCAAGGAAACTATGATGGTTGAAGTTGGCAACAATCATGATTGTAGATTCTTATTGAAATAGAGAAACGAATTCAAATTTAGTTTGAATTGCAGCGGTAGTATAGACATTTGGAATGCACTAAAATGTTGGTATGAGTAGGTTACATGCATTAGATAGCAAGCGAAAAAATTTAATCGGACATAACATGGATTCATACTCCCTCCTTCCATCTATATAGGGCGTAATGAGATTTTTAAGACCGCCTTTGACTAGTGACAAGATTAATAGTACATGACATGCACAATGTGAAAATTATATCATTGAAAGAACCTTTCACAGACGAATTTAACGGTGTGCTTTGTGTAAGTTGCATGTCATATATCATTGCTCTAATATTTGGTCAAAGTTAGCATCGAAAAACGCATTAGGCCCTATATAGATGGAAGGAGGGAGTAGCTTTGAATAGCATTTGTATAGTAAAACGGGGCAAGACTCTCTCTTTGTGTGGTGTGAATAGTTTTATTTTTTTCGTTTTATTTTTGGTTGAGGGAAGTGCGAATTGATTTGGTACATACAAGTACAATATTACTACACGTTAGGCTTGTCCCTAAAATTCAACCCGCGTCTTGTTATATCCTGAAAATTCAGATATCGTGCTCCCAAAACTGGTGCCTTCAAAATCCGCGCCTTGCTATCCTGAAATTACAACGCTCGCGAAAACTCCCTCCAGCTGCCAAATCCCAACACGCGAAATCCCCCTTCTAACCCTGAGCCGAAAGGGCCGCTAGTTCAAATCGGTGGGGGGTACTTTTGTAACACACCCTACATTTTGGACAAGCGCGTCCCTAAGTCATGCTTCACCCCCTCCCGTCGCCCCCTTTTCGCCATTCAAAATCCCAGGCCGCCATAACCTCTCCGCTCCAGCCGCGAAACCCCACCCTCCTCCGTCCGCCACGTCACTGCTGCCCAGCCGGAGCCTCTTCCCCGACGACGTAGTCCACCGCAACAGCTCGACGTCCCTCGTCCACCTCCCCGGATGACGATCCGTCGTCCATCTCGCCGTCCCGCCGGTTCAGCCGCCCCGTCCTCCACTGTCGGAGTAAATGGCCACGGGTAGCCAAACCGACTATCCCTGGTTCTTCAAAAAAATTATCAGGCCTTCGGGCCTCCAAGCACTCCAAGCATTGGGCCGCCTTCCCTGGCCGGCTACCTCTGAAGCCGACTCCCGGAAGGCGACCCGGCCTCAGCAACCTCTCCCCGGGACGACTACGGGGTAGCCGACTCCAAGAAGCCGGCCAAGAAGAACGCCGACTCCAAGAAGCCGGCCGAGACCACAACCACCAAAGTTACACCCACATAACGGTGACAAGACGGGGTGTGGCCACAGTGCGGCCCACTACCCCCGAAGCCCAAGGCGGGCATGGCTACAGGAGGCCGTACGGGACGGCCGTCTCCCGTGCGGCTCGGCACTGTAGCCATGCTAGCCTCAACGTCATCCACGACAGACTCCCGTACGGCCCACGGGCGGCGGGCCCCTTCAGCCAGAGAGAGGCGTGGAGGCGGCCCGGCCTTTCCCAGTCGGCCAAGGGCGTAGCCGGCCCCCAGAAGTCGGCTACTCCCTTCCTCGAAGCAGGAGCACCATTAAGGAGACAAGACGAGGTAAGGCTACAGTGAGAGCCCCCGAGGCGGCCCACTGTAGCCACGCTTACCTCGACAAAGCCCTCGTCATCAGAGGCGAGGCTACAGTAAGCAGCCGCCGACAAGACCCTAGGCGGTGGGGCCGGCCTGTCGGCCAAGAAGCCGGCAGCCGGCAGGACCCACCAGTCGGCGGGACCCAACAACCGGCGGAGAAGCCGGCGAGCGCAGACACTGACGGCTGGGACCAGCGCCCAGTCGGATTACCATTGTACCCCCGGGGGGTAGGCCTATATAAACCCCCCGGAGCACCCATGCAAAGGGTTGGCTTCTAAGCTGAGCACACACACCATAGATAGAGAGAAGTAAGAGCTAGCCTTGTTCTTCTTCTCCCTTGAACCCAAACAGCTCTAGGAGCGATTGTAGCTACCTTTCCTGATCTAGTGATCATGCGGAGACCCCGCAGAGCAGGACTAGGGGTGTTATCTCCTCGGAGAGCCCCGAACCTGGGTAAGATCCGCCGGCGTGCATGTCTTTGCCTCATCCCGTTTCCAGGCACCGGCGATGTCTTATTGGCACCCACAATGATAAGCCATCTGTTGGCATATGTCGCACCAACCACCCGACATTTGGCACCCACCGTGGGGCCAGGTGCACCGTCGTTCGGAGACCTGTTCGGGACGGGAACCCTCTTCCTCCCCCGCGAGCGCAGCCAGCCTGCTGCGCCTGATGGCGTTTGCCTCGACGCGCTGCAAGGCGTCGACGACGCCTGCGCAGCGAGCTGCCTCGCCAATCTGCTCGGCGAGACTCGCATCTCTGACGAGCCTGCGTCCGACGCAGGCACAGACTACCCCGAGAGCCGCCTCGTCAGCCTCCTCGACCAGCTTCACGTCTCCAGCGAGCCTGCTGCAGACATGGAGTCGGTCGGCTCCACTGACCCGATGCTCATCGACTCCGACACAGCATCGCTTGACGCCTACCCCTCCGACGTGGTGGTCTTCGACGACCCCCTCCCTCGAGCTGACAGCGGCAGCAGCGCTGTCACCAAAGTGCTGGTCATCAGCCACGTCGCCAACTCGGGCGAGAATGCCCACGACGCCCTGCAAGCGGCAATGCATGACCTCTCCGTCCCCATCCCGGCCGATGCCGACGCCGAGACCCTGGAGGCACGCCGCCTCGCCCTCATCGCGGAGGGCCAGAAGATAGCCTCCATGAGACGCCTCACCGAGGCCCACCAGCGCGAAGTCGACCGCGCCGCCTTCGGTACGCCGATGCCTAGCGGCCCGAGCCGAGCCGGCTTCGTCCAGAAGCGCGGCGCGGCCGTCGCCAGCATGCTGGGGGCAGATCGCCCCGTCTACGCCACCCCGCTCGAGAATCTGCGAGCCGCTTAGGCGGCTGCAGAAGAGCTCAATGGGCTGGGAGCCGATGAGCTCCCCTACATAGCAAGACGGATCCAGCAGCTGATCGACGCGGCTGCAGAACGGCACGAAGCCGGCGCCCGTGCTGATAGTCATCCCCCGCGCCGGGAGCACGCCGCGACGTCCCGCTCGCCGACTGCGAGCGGCGCGCGCCAGAAGAAAGACAAGGAGCCGGCTGCCAGCCGCAGCCGGACTCGCACTACCATCGAGCGCGACGCGGAAGGCCGCCCTCGAGCAGTTGAACACCAAGGAAATCTGCCTCCTCCCCCGCCTCGAAGAGAAAGACGCCTCACTCCGCTGCCTATCACACACCCGACTCTTGGCGACCGACTCGGCCGCCGAGAAGGAGTTGGCGAGAATGACGCCCGCCACAGGATCGACCGCCTTGCTCGATCCTTGGCGTTAGAAGAAGAAGACGATGTCGGCCCGCCATGCTTTGCCCCCCGCATCCGCGACGAGCCCTTCCCCAAAGGGTTCTCGCTCCCAGAGACACGCCCAAGTACAACGGCTCGGTGAAGCCAGAAGATTGGCTCATCGACTACTCCACGGCCGTCAGCATAGCCAACGGCAATCGGCGCGTCGCCGTGAAGTACGTCCCCCTCATGCTGCAAGGCACGGCGCGCACATGGCTCAACAGCCTCAAGCCCTACAGCATCAACAGTTGGCTGGACTTCACCGAAGTCTTCGTCCGCAAGTTCACCAGCACCTACAAGCGGCCTCCCAAGCCTCGCCAGCTCTCCCTCTGCGTCCAAGGGCCCAACGAGTCGACCCGCGACTACCTCACGCGATGGGCCGAGCTCCGCAACTCCTGCGAGGGGGTGCACGAGGTCCAGGCCATCGAGTACTTCACCGCCGGGTGCCGAGAGGGCACCCTCCTCAAGCACCGACTCCTCTGCGACGAGCCGACTACCCTCGATGAGTTGCTGGTCATCGCGGACAAGTACGCCACAGCTGACTCCTCAATGAAAACGGAGCTCCGAGTGGACGCCTCGGGGAAGGTGATTGCTCCGGCTCCCAAGACGCCGGCTGGCGACCCTAATCAGCGCCCCTACCAGAACGACCACAAGCGCAAGGCCCCCATGCCGACTTCCTCCAGTCGGCAGGTGGCCACAGTTGAAGACGAGTAGCCCGAAGAATGGCCCGCTCCCAAGAAGAAGGGTGGAAGGCTGGCTTGGCAGCCGTCTTTCTCCTACGAACAAGCTCTCGACGCCCCCTGCAAGTTCCACAGCGGCGCGAAGCCGTCCAACCACACAACCCGGAAATGCCATTGGCTCACCCGCATCACCAAGGGCGAGGGGATGTTGCCGCCTCCGCCTCCCGGCCCGTCGCCCCCAGCCCCCCAGCAGCCGGCGGCTCGGCCGGCAGTCGGCGCCATCCAAGACGAATTCCCCGAAGAGCATGCCGCCTACGTCGTCTTCACCAGTCAAGCCGACGACAAGCGCAGCCGACGCCGACAGCACCAAGAAGTGAATGCAGTCGCCTCCAGCACCCCCGAGTTCATGCACTGGTCAAAAAAGCCAATCAGCTGGAGCCAGGCCGACCACCCAGAGGTGATGCCCTCTCCTGGCTCCTATGAAATGGTCTTGGATGTCACCCTCGCGATGGAGAGGCGAGCAGCCAGATTTTCCCACGTCCTGATAGACGGCGGAAGCAGTATCAACATACTGTACCGCGATACCATGGAGAAGCTGAACATCAAAGCGAAGCAGCTCATGCCGAGCCGCACCGTCTTCCATGGTATCGTCCCCATCCTGTCTTGCTCCCCAATCGGCAAGATCAAAATGGATGTTCTCTTCGGAGACAAAGATCATTTTCGCCGAGAAGCAATATGGTTCGAGGTAGTGGATTTGGAGAGCCCCTATCATGCACTGCTTGGCCGACCTGCTCTGGCCAAGTTCATGGCTGTGCCCCACTACGCCTACCTGAAGATGAAGATGCCGAGCTCGAAGGGGATCATCACGGTAGCCGGCGACTACAAGAAGTCCATCGAGTGCGCCATGGCCAGTAGCCGGCTGGCCGAGTCCCTCGTGGTGGCAGAAGAGAAGAAGATGTTGGAACGGGTTGTGGCCATGGCCGACAAGCAGCCGGCCCTGTCCCCCAACCCCAAAGATGGTGATGTGCAGGGCTCCTTCCAGCCTGCTAAAGAGACAAAGAAGATACCTCTGGACCCGGAGAACCCGGAGAGGTTCGCTGTCATTGGGGCGAACTTGGACCGTAAATAGGAAGGCGAGCTCGTCGACTTCCTCCGTGAGAATCGAGACATCTTTGCATGGTCCCCAAAGGACATGCCGGGTGTCCCGAAGGATTTCGCCGAGCAAAAATTACATGTCCGAGCTGATGCGAAGCCGGTCAAGCAGCCCCTCCGCCGACTGTCAGAAGAGAAGCGAAGAATCGTGGGAGAAGAGATAGCCCGGCTCCTTGCCGCTGGCTTTATCATGGAAGTGTTCTTTCCAGAGTGGCTTGCCAACCCAGTTCTGGTTCTGAAGAAGAATAACAAGTGGCGTATATGTATAGACTACACCTGTCTGAACAAGGCCTGCCCAAAGGATCCGTTTGCTCTGCAACGGATTGACCAAGTGATAGACTCCACAGCCAGATGCGAGCTGTTAAGTTTTTTGGATGCGTACTCAGGGTACCATCAGATCAAGTTGGACCCGGCTGACCACCTGAAGACTGCCTTCATCACACCCTTTGGAGCTTTCTTCTACCTGACAATGACATTCGGCTTGAGAAATGCCGGTGCCACTTTTCAGCGTTGCATGCAGAAATGCCTCTTGAAACAACTCAGCAGAAATGCCCACGTCTATGTAGACGACATTGTGGTGAAGACAGAGAAGCGCGGTACCTTGCTGGAAGACCTGAAAGAAACATTCGCCAACTTGCGCCGATTCCAAATCAAGCTCAACCCTGAGAAGTGCGTGTTCGGAGTGCCAGCCGGCCAGCTGTCGGGCTTCCTGGTCTCCGAGTGCGGCATCGAATGCAACCCCGTCAAGATCAAGGCCATCGAGAGGATGGAGATTCCCACCAAGCCGCGAGATGTGCAGAAGTTCACTGGCTGTTTAGCCTCCCCGAATCGTTTTATCAGCCGACTAGGAGAGAAGGCTCTCCCCCTGTACCGACTCATGAAGAAGTCCACTCACTTCGAGTGGAACGACCAAGCCGACCAAGCCTTCCATGAGTTGAAGAAAATGCTGACCACTCCGCCTGTCCTGGCTGCGCCGACTGAAAAGGAGCCCATGCTCCTCTACATCGCCGCGACTAGCCGAGTCGTCAGCACTGTTATTGTGGTCCAGCGCCCGGAGGAAGGCCGAGCCCAGCTAGTCCAGAGGCCGGTGTACTATCTCAGCGAAGTGCTATCCAGCTCTAAGCAAAACTACCCGCACTACCAGAAGATGTGCTATGGGGTGTACTTCGCTGCCAAGAAACTGAAGCCCTACTTCCAAGAGCACCCCATCACGGTCGTGTGCACTGCCCCGCTCGCCGAGATCATAGGCAGCCGGGATGCATCCGGCCGGGTGGCCAAATGGGCCATTGCGTTGGCGCCCAACACAATCTTCTACTAACCCCGCACCGCCATCAAGTCGCAAGCATTGGCCGACTTCCTCGTCGACTGGGCCGAAACCCAGTACCTACCGCCGGCTCCCGACTCTACCCATTGGCGGATGCACTTTGACGGGTCCAAGATGCGCACCGGCTTGGGAGCCGGCATCGTCCTCACCTCTCCCAAAGGCGACAAGCTCAAGTACACGCTGCAGATCCACTTCGCCGCCTCCAACAACGTGGCCGAGTACGAGGCGCTCATACATGGGCCCCGGCTAGCCAAAGAACTCGGCATACGCCGGATCCTGTGCTACGGCGACTCAGACTTGGTGGTCCAGCAATCGTCTGGCGACTGGGACGCCAAGGACGCGAACATGGCGAGCTATCGTTTCCTCGTCCAGCAGATAAGCGGATACTTCGAAGGGTGCGAGTTCCTTCACGTGCCAAGGGCCGACAACGACCAAGCAGATGCCCTAGCACGGATCGGCTCCACCCGACAAGCCATACCGACTGGCGTCTCCCTCCAGCGCCTCCTCAAGCCGTCCATCAAGCCGTCTCCAGAGTCAGATTCCATCTTCGTACCGCCTGCGCCAGATACAGCCGGATCCGACTGGAGAAATCCCGCAGGCGGCACGTGGACTTCGACAACTGGCCCGGGGACTGCCGTAGTTGCACCCGGCCCGGGGACTTTAGAACCCGGCCTGGGGACTGCAGCAGTCGGCCTGGGGACTGCAACGACACAGGAAGCGGTGGCCGACTCCAATTCAACGCCACCCAACCCACCCACCTGAGTCATGGTGGCCACATTAACAGAAGAAGAAGTCACAGCTCCGTCATGGGCCCAGCCCATCCTCAAGTTCCTAGTCAGCAGAGAGCTGCCGGCTGATGAGATCTCAGCAAGACTAGTGCAACGACGAGCCGCAGCATACACAATAATCAACAGAGAGCTTGTGAAGCGCCGCGTCACTGGAGTCTTCCAGCGTTGCGTCGAGACAGAAAAAGGAGTGGCAATCCTCAAAGACATCCACCAAGGCGAATGCGGCCACCACGCAGCCTCAAGATCACTTGTGGCCAAGGCTTTCCGCCATGGTTTCTTCTGGCCGACTGCCTTGGAGGATGCTAAAGAAATAGTCAAGAGCTGCAGAGGATGCCAAGTTTTTAGTTCCAAGCAACACCTGCCGGCTTCTGCACTCAAGACCATTCCCCTCACCTGGCCTTTTGCCGTCTGGGGACTGGACATGGTGGGCCCTTTCAAGATAGCCCGCGGCGGCTTGACACATCTACTGGTCGCTGTGGACAAGTTCACAAAGTGGATCGAAGCAAAGCCGATTAAGAAGCTGAACGGGCCGACTGCCGTGACATTCATCACCGACATCACTACTCGGTACGGCGTGCCGCACAACATCATCACCGACAACGGCACGAACTTCGCCAAAGGAGCACTGGCACGTTTCTGCGCGACGCAGGGCATCCGACTGGACTTAGCGTCCGTTGCCCACCCGCAGTCAAACGGCCAGGTCGAGCGAGCAAATGGAGTCATCCTCTCCGGCATCAAGCCCCGACTGGTTGTACTACTGGAGCGATCGGCCGGCTACTGGCTCAAGGAGCTGCCGGCTGTCCTTTGGAGTCTGCGCACTACACCCAACAAGTCAACCGGCTTCACTCCATTCTTCCTTGTGTACGGTGCCGAGGCCGTCATCCCAACAGACATCGAGTTCGACTCGCCTCGGATCACCATGTACACGGAGGAGGAGGCCAAGGAAGCACGAGAGGACGGCGTCGACCTACTGGAAGAAGGCCGGCTGTTAGCACTCAGCCGGTCCGCCATCTACCAGCAGGGGCTGCATCGCTACTACAACCGCAAGGTCAAGCCAAGATCCTTCCAAGAGGGCGACCTTGTGCTCCGGCTGATCCAGCGAACAGCCGGCCAGCACAAGCTCTCGGCCCCTTGGGAAGGCCCCTTCGTCGTCAGCAAGGCACTCGGCAACGACTCCTACTACTTGATCGACGCGCAAAAACCAAGAGCACGCAAGAGAGACGACTCCGGCAAGGAGTCGGAGCGACCATGGAACGCAAACCTCCTAAGACGATTTTACAGTTGAAAAGCAGTATGTATCACGCTCCCCTTTTGTATTAAGTACAAACCAACGGGCCCCCCGAGCAGTACTTGGGGACTGCCCTTGTTTATCTATGAATGACAAGTGTCATATCCATGAATGTATTATTACATTTTGAATTCTTGTCTGGCACCGGGTTCGACCAGTCGGCCCGGGGACTGGCCGCCTTGAGCTATATTGAAAGTTCCACCTTAAGTCAGAAAAGTAGTGTGCCGGCTCCCGAGTCCCCTCTTGTTGAAAGTCGTAGCTCGAAGAACCGACTGTCCGACTAGCAAGAGGCAAGGCAGAAAGGATGCCCACACGAAAAATGGCTAAGGAACAACGAACCTATATAGCAAAGAGACGGCCTCCAAACATGCATGCCGGCTGTCAAAACAGCCGGCTGGCCGACTTCCTCAACACTTAGCTTTAGTCCAGCAAAGCTAAAGTACTTCCCCCTCCAATCGGCCAAGTACTCCTCCAGCTACAGATTGCAGAGCAACTGTTGGACTGGGGAGGCGGCAACCAAGGGAGGGCGGCAAAGGAAACAACAGAAGGACAAAAAGCAAAAGTACAAGGAAAGGCCAAATGCATAAGTTATATATACACATAAAGCCCCCAACAGGCTGGCAACAGACATAAGTTCGAATACACCCAGTGGGTGGAATTGTGCAGACTTAACCAAACATTGTTCCAAAAGTAACTAGACAGGAAAACAAAAGATGGCAGACTAAGGCGTGGTGCGGAGGCCGAGCTGGTCGGTGAAGGCTGCCTCGCCGGCTGAAGGAGCGGCCGCCTAGCGGGTCTCGGCTTGATCACCACCTACGGCAGGCGACGCACTCGCGCGCGACGTGGTGCTGGAGGTGCGGTCAGGCTGAGGCTGGCCGGCTGCTCCACCAGCCGGCTCGGCGTCTTCACCCTCCTCCTCCTCTTCTTCACCCTCATCGCTGGAGTCAATCTCCTCCGCCGAGTCTTCGCCGTCCGCCGGGTTCAGACCGAACCACTCCTCCGGCTGGGCGACACCGTTGTCGTCCACCTCAGGGGCAAAGACACCGGTGTCGGTGTAGTCGGCGATTGCCGAAGCCCGCCGGATGATGGCCGGCCGCGCCGGCTCCAGCTCCGTGTCGGCTTGCTGCCGCCAGGTAGCCAGCTGATCCAGGCTCAGGCCGGGATACCAGGCCTTGACGAACTCCAGCGCCCGCCTGGCACCGGAGCGAGCCGCCGAGGCCTTCCAAGCTTCGAAGCGGCCGACTGCCACCTCCAGCCAGTCGGCAGTCCGACTGGGGGTGCGAGGAACCACTTGGCCGGGCCAGAGGGCACGCTGAAGACGGCGGAGCAGTCGGTGAGCCGGCTGGATGCGGGCCTGGATCGCCAGGAGCTGTTCCTCCAGCGAGCGGCCGGCTGTTGGCGAGATCTCAAAGCCAGCCTGCCTTCGCGCTTGGCGACGGGCCTCGATGGTCTGATTGGCGGCAGTAGAATAGCCAGGAAAATACTCTGCGCAAGAAAGAAGAAGGAAGGGAGAAAAGAGCACCAAATCAGAAAAAGAGCCAAAGTGGCAGATGGCAAGAAAGGACGAAGAAGTAGGCGGCTTACCGTTAACCAGATCTTCGATCTGGCCATAGCCAGAGATCAAAGTCTGCCTGGCCTCGGCCCAGCCAGCCGCCTCCGTCTCGTACTCGGCCTGAAGGGCAGCTTCGCGGTCCTGCACCGCCTTCGGTGCCGCCTTGTGGCTTTCCTCCTGGTCGGCCAACTTCTTGGCCAGGCGGTCGCGTTCCTGCACCAAGGCGGCAAGCTCGGCATCCTTGGCGCGAAGGGCAGTCTGAGACTCTCCCAGTTGTGCCCTCAGACTGGCGTTGGCCGCTGCAGAGACGGCAGGAAAAGAAGAACAGTAAGAAGTCGTCAAGGAAGATCCGACCCGACTGCTCAGCAGTCGGCCCGAATCTCGGGGACTACACCCAGTGGGTGCGCTGACGCGCTCCCACATGAGATAAAGAACAAAGCACGTACCTCGGCTCTCAGTAAGGTCGGCGGTCTTCTGAGTCAGCTCCCGAGCCTGGGAGTTGAAGGCAGCCGCTCGAAGGTTGTGGTAGTCCTGCAAGATGGACAGAAGACCGAAATAAGAACAAAAATAGCAAAGGCAAATCCACCAAGAAGTTCCAAGCCGCCTGCTCAGCAGCCGACTCGGAACTCGGGGACTACACCCAGTGGGTGCGCTGACGCGCTCCCACGGAAGAAATCAAGATCAAGAAGAAGCAAGATGGGAATACTAACCCGGATGGCCGCCCGCGTCGCGAGGAACTCATCGGTGAACTGCCTCAGCGCCGCAGCTTGGCCCTGGAGCCGGGTCCGGACGTCCTGTGCAGCCACGTTCACCACGGCTGTCCCTCCGCCTGGCGTCCACCCCGAGGTAGCGCTGGCCGCCTCTGCATCCCGGGCCAACGAGCTGGAGCCCATGGCCGGCTGCGGCTCCGACGCGGCCTTCCCCGCGCGCCGGCTCGACGTAATCCGGACCGCCATCTCAGCCCTCGCGGCCGGCTCGCCCCCCGCCGACTGTGCAGGCGGCGGATCAGGCCGGCCACCTTGAGCCGCCCCAGTTGGCGGGGTCGGCACCGGCGCCCTCCCCAGGATGATGACGTCGTCGCTTCCCCCCAGCCCTGGCTGGTCGCCGCTGGCTCCCTCTGGCGAGGGCTCCATGTCCCCAGGCGCCATGACGCGCAGCGGGGTGACCATCAAAACCTCCCCCGCCGCGGCCGCGGCCGCAGCCTCTGCTTGGGCCCTGGCTGCGGCATCGGCGAGTGCCTTCGCCGCCTCCTCCTCCCGTGCCGCCTGGGCGGCGGCCGCCCTCCGCGCCTCCGCCTCTCGCTCCACCCGCGCCTCCTGCGCGTTCCTTTCTGTCGCCTCCTGAAGGTCGGCACGGGGGTCCACGCGGCGGGTGGTGCTCCCAGAGCCCCTCGGCGACTCAACGACGGAGGCGGCAGCCGCCCGCTCAAGCGACAACGGAGCTCTGATCGTTGAAGAAAAAGACAAGGTTTCAGGAACCACCAAAGAAAAGAAAGAAAGAGAGTACACAAAGAAAAATTCGGACTTACGCCGACACGGTCTGCGGCTGCTTCACCGCCTTGCGGAAGCGAGCCGCCTTCACGGCCGCCTCTTCCCGCCAGGTGGCGGCCGCCCCGCCCGTGGGTTTTTTTGTCCGACTGCCAAACAGACCCTGGGCGGTGCGACGCTTCTGCCCTCCGCCCCGAGCAGGCGGTGCAGCGGAGGAGCCCGGCCGCGCCCAGAAGCCGGCTGGCGGCGCAGGACGACCTCGGCCTCGTCGTCGTCCGGCCAGTCGTCGAAGGTGACTCCGAGCCCGGAGCCGCCTGCTTCGCCGCCGGCTTGGCCGCCACCCGGCTCGATGTTGTCGTCCATGCCGGCCGCCCCCAGGTCGGGGTCCTCCAGATCGTGTTCCATCCGGTCGGGGACGAATCGACGCTCCGTGTCTGACCCGCCGGCCGGCCGAAGAAGAGGACTCTGTCAAAGAACAAGCCGACTAAGTTAGAGTCGGCCAAGAGGAACTCGGCAACGAAGTCGAGAGAAAAAGAAGACACAGGGAGAGCATACCATGGGCGGTGGATTGGCTCGGCTGTATGGCTCCTTGCCGAATTGCCACTCTTCGGAGAGCTTGCAATTCGCAAGGTAGTTCACCATATAGGCGACCTCCTCGTGCGGCATGTCCTTGGTGCACATCCGGCTCGGATCGAGCTGGCCGCTCATCTGACAGATCAGATGAGGACGGCTCTGGAGCGAAAGAACCCGACGCGTGACGAAGGCGGCCAGAAGGTCAGCCCCCGTCAAGCCCTCCGACTGGGTCATCACTCGCACTCGGGCGACGGCTGCGGACCCGGCCGGCGTCAGAGTCACAGCCCGGAAGGACCACTGGGGCAGCCTGCCCGCCGGTGGGCTGGCTACGTAAGCCGGCAGGTTGATGTAGTCGCCCCGTGGGGCGATGTTCCGCACGTAGAAGTACGACTTCTGCCACTTCTTCACCGGTTGGATTAGCGAGATGACGGGGAAGGGGTTGTCGGCGACCGACCTCCGCGACGCGATGAAGGCACCAGTCTGAGCCGGCACGCCCTGCCTGCGCGTGCCCAGCTTGGACTGGAAGAACTCCCCCCAGAGCTCGAGGGTGGGGAGGACGCCAAGGTAGCCCTCGCACAGGGTGACGAAGGACGATAGCAGCACCACCGCATTCGGGGTGAGGTGGTGCGGCTGGAGCTGATAGAATTCGAGCCAGGAGCGGAAGAAGGCGCTCACTGGAAGGCCGATGCCGCGCAAGAAGTGCGAGCGGAAGACCACCCGCTCGCCCTCCTGCGGCTCCGGCGTGATTTCCTTCGCCGGCGCGAGGCGGACCTCCACCTTGTCCGCGCCGGGCAGCCGCCGCGTGTTGCGGAGAAACTCGACGTGGTCGTCGTGGACGTTGGAGCCATCCCAATCCCCGCCATGCTGTTCCGTGGCGGGAGGCATGGCAAAAACAAGCGCGGCGGCGGAGGAATGCGTAGTGGAAGAGCGTGGCGGCGAGGCGCTGTCGCAAGAACGGGAGAGCGAAGAAGATGGTGGAGGTAGGAGGAGCGTGCGAGGGCCTGCCGCCTTCCACCTCCCCCTACTTATAGCTTCGCAAGGCAGGACCGGGGAAGCCGAACGTGGGGGGAGTCGTGGGATTAACTGCACCCACTCCCCCCACGCCTCGCGATTATTGCGCATAAATGCGAGCCGAAACTGCCGCACGGGACGTGCGGGCGGTTTCGGGATGTAGACAATCCGCGCCTGGGCCAGGGCGTGGACGTGGCGGGCCCCCTCCCTGCGAAGACGTCCCGTCACACGTGTGGGCTGGCAGGCTTTCCGGCCAAGAGGGGCCACGTGGTTCGCAGACGGCCAGTGGCCGGCCCGCGGCCCGGTGCGCGCACTAGCGGGCTCCCGCCCTCCGACTCCAGAAGATTTCGACTCAGGCGGCGCGCCTGACCAAGGCCGGCTCCCAGCTGCCGGCTTGCTAAGAAGGGAAGCTGATCGAGCTTCTCAACTCCTACTCAACCTCGAAGCCCAATCAGCTTCGGGGACTACTGTCGGAGTAAATGGCCATGGGTAGCCAAACCGACTACCCCTGGTTCTTCAGAAAAATTATCAGGCCTTCGGGCCTCCAAGCACTCCAAGCATTGGGCCGCCTTCCCTGGCCGGCTACCTCTGAAGCCGACTCCCGGAAGGCGACCCAGCCTCAGCAACCTCTCCCCGGGACAACTACGGGTAGCCGACTCCAAGAAGCCGGCCAAGAAGAACGCCGACTCCAAGAAGCCGGCCGAGACCACAACCACCAAAGCTACACCCACATAACGGTGACAAGACGGGGTGTGGCCACAGTGCGGCCCACTACCCCCGAAGCCCGAGGCGGGCATGGCTACAGGAGGCCGTACGGGACGGCCGTCTCCCGTGCGGCTCGGCACTGTAGCCATGCTAGCCTCAACGTCATCCACGACAGACTCCCGTACGGCCCACGGGCGGCGGGCCCCTTCAGCCAGAGAGAGGCGTGGAGGCGGCCCGGCCTTTCCCAGTCGGCCAAGGGCGTAGCCGGCCCCCAGAAGCCGGCTACTCCCTTCCTCGAAGCAGGAGCACCATTAAGGAGACAAGACGAGGTAAGGCTACAGTGAGAGCCCCCGAGGCGGCCCACTGTAGCCACGCTTACCTCGACAAAGCCCTCGTCATCAGAGGCGAGGCTACAGTAAGCAGCCGCCGACAAGACCCTAGGCGGTGGGGCCGGCCTGTCGGCCAAGAAGCCGGCAGCCGGCGGGACCCACCAGTCGGCGGGACCCAACAACCGGCGGAGAAGCCGGCGAGCGCAGACACTGACGGCTGGGACCAGCGCCCAGTCGGATTACCATTGTACCCCCGGGGGGTAGGCCTATATAAACCCCCCGAAGCACCCATGCAAAGGGTTGGCTTCTAAGCTGAGCACACACACCATAGATAGAGAGAAGTAAGAGCTAGCCTTGTTCTTCTTCTCCCTTGAACCCAAACAGCTCTAGGAGCGATTGTAGCTACCTTTCCTGATCTAGTGATCATGCGGAGACCCCGCAGAGCAGGACTAGGGGTGTTATCTCCTCGGAGAGCCCCGAACCTGGGTAAGATCCGCCGGCGTGCATGTCTTCGCCTCATTCCGTTTCCAGGCACCGGCGATGTCTTATTGGCACCCACAATGATAAGCCAACCGTTGGCATATGTCGCACCAACCACCCGACATCCACCTCCAAGGAGCTGCTCCGACGATCGCCTCGTCTATCGCGGTTGCTCCATCCCCACCGCCCCGCCTTAACCTGCTCCACCGGAACCGCAGCATCCTCACCGACTCCTCGGACGAAGCCGAGGCCTACTCGACGCCACCAAAGAGGTTGTACACTCATCGCATCGCACCTTCTCCTTAACTCGACCTCCCGGCGCCGACGGTCCTCCATCCCGCACCCGCATGGAGCGGCTACCTTGAAGCCGGCGCCACGGGCGACATCTCCATGGCGGCTTTCCCCCAGTGCGAGGCCCCTTCGGCGGCGGCGTCCATACCAGCCGGATCTGCTGTTGCTGCTCCAGCTCTCGCTCGCTCGCGCTGCTGCTGCTGCTCCGGCTCTCGTTCGATCACTCGCTCGCCCAGCTGCTGCTGCTGTTCTCCCCCTCACTCGTGCTGCTGCTCTGCTTCGATTAAGCCACACTTCGGTCGACTGAATCGACTT